>NC_041381.1:709352843-709384008 GCF_002162155.2 Triticum dicoccoides
ACGGGCGACGGCAGGCGACGAGACCGAAGGTGACGGCGGGGGCGGGCCGAGGCAGGGGCAGCCTGGCGGCGTCGATGTGCTCGGCGTCGTCGGGGGGAACTGGTGTGATGAACTCTGCAAAATTTCTAAGTGCCACTTATATACCAAGAGCATTGGTCCCGGTTCGTGGCACCAACCGAGACCAATGCCACCCTTTAGTCCCGGTTGGTGCCACGAAGTGGGACCAAAGGTCAGTTTTTGGTAGCCGAAAGGGCGGGAAGCGGCGGCCTTTGGTCCCGGTTGGTGGACCCAAACGGGACTAAAGGGAGGCATTGGTCCCGGTTGTTGCCACGAACCGGTACCAATGCAACCCTTTAGTCCCGGTTGGTGCCACCAACCAGGACCAAAGGCCTTGTGCTGCCCCGCATCGAAATTTTAGTACCACCTCGCTAGCTGAGAGAGCTCGAGAGTGGTTTATAAGCGCTGCTGCGCCCACCCTCTCGAGCTCCTCTCAATTACAGGCTTTCGGGCCTAACCGTATGTTGTGTGCATGTGGGCCTACTAGGCCTCCTGCGGGCCTGAATCCTGGCCCATGTTTGGGTTTCTAGTCGTATTCAGGCCGTGGGGGCTCCAGTAGGTGGCACTTTTTTTTTGTTGCTTTATTTATTTTGTTTTGTTTCTACTTACAACAAAATACTTATTGTTGCTATTTCTATTCATTTTATTAAAGTTTATTTTTAATTAATTTTCTTTTAGGTCACAAAGTTATAAACTTTCTGTTACTGCCATTAGTTTTCAATTTGAGTAGTTAAAATTTGAATTCTTTGAAATTTGTGTGAATCACTAGTTTGTGATTAACTTTACTATAAAAATAGATTTTGGAGTGATTCTTTTTCCTGCTATTTAATATCACTGTGTTCTATGATTCTATTCAAAAACAGATTTTGTTATTTTGTTACAAAGGGATTTCATTTTTTTAACTTATTTGAATTCCATAGTTTTTCTGTGTTCAAAATGCACCATTCAAAGCCACATCATCAATTTTCAACCCTTTCTCACTTCATTTGTCATTTTTCATGCATTTACTGATTTTTTTGAGCTATAAGACCTTGAAATTGAAAAGCATTTCAAATGAACTCTGAAAAGGTTGAAAGTTGGCATGGTATCATCATTTCACCCACATAGCATGTGCAAGAAAGTAGAGAGGCTTACGGCAAAAACTGGATGCACTTCGTGTACAAAATGGACAATCTTTTTCAAAGTATCAGGGTTTTATACAAAAAATCATCTGTTACAAAGAGATTTCATATTTTTGAACTTATTGAACTCCATAGTTTTTCTGTGTTCAAAATGCACCATTCAAAGCCACATCATCAATTTTCAACCCTTTCTGACTTCATTTGTTATTTTTCATGCATTTACTGATTTTTTTGAGCTATAAGACCCTGAAATTGAAAAGCATTTCAAATGAACTCTGAAATGGTTGAAAGTTGGCATGGTATCATCATTTCACCCACATAGCATGTGCAAGAAAGTAGAGAGGCTTACGTTAAAAACATGATGCACTTCGTGTACAAAACGGATAATCTCTTTCGAAGTATCAGGGTTTCATACGGAAATTCGTCTGTTACAAAGGGATTTTATTTTTTTGAACTTATTTGAACTCCATAGTTTTTCTGTGTTCAAAATGCACCACTTAAAGCCACATCATCAATTTTCAACCCTTTCTGACTTCATTTATTATTTTTCATGCATTTACAGATTTTTTTGAGCTACAAGACCCTGAAATTGAAAAGCATTTCGAATGTCAGGACCCCGACTCAATGCCACATCGATCTAGCATGTAACACCTCATATCACTTTGCGGCCTCACGCACGGTATTCCCACGGGTGTCGCCTTACCTTTGCCCGGGACCGTTTGCGCCTTTTGGCACACGTATATGATAGTGTCGCTAGCATCCATATGATAAGGAGCCCAGGCTGACATGGCTAGTCGTAAACCCAAAGCGGCACAGACTTACAGGGACAGGCATCCATGACCCAGCATCGAACGTGTCGGTCATCAGCGAGTGAATCCAGGCTGTAGCACTGGGCTAGCAGGACTCCGGTGAACCGGGCTGTAGCGGGCTAACAGGACTCCGGTATTCACCGCGTGACATTTCCCCGAAGGGACACACACAGGAACGAAGAAGGACACATGCCGGCCAGCCTAAGTGTTCCGGAGCAGTAGGAAGCTACCATGGCTCTGTGGAAACACTAGGAGACATTTCCCCGTAAGAGAGGCTACTAAGGATAAACAACTAGATGGTCAGATCCCACACATACCAAGCATTTCAATAACATACACACAATATGCTCGATATGTGCAAATACAACATGGCATCACAACATGACTCTATGACTCAAGTAATCTATTCAATAGGCTCCGAGGAGCGAGATATTACAAACATGGGTCTCATGACCCAACATTCAGAGCATACAAATCAACCACAAGCGGAAGCTATCATGTCTGAGTACAGACATCTATAAATGAAAAAGGCTGAGAAGCCTGACTATCTACCAGATCCTGCCGAGGGCACAAGATCGTAGCTGAGGTAACAAGCTAAACGTCGAAGTCCACGCGAAACTACTAGTGAGACCGAAGTCTCTCTGCAAAACATAAAATAGGCAAACGTGAGTACAAATGTACCCAGCAAGACTTACATACGAACTAACTACATATGCATCATTATCAACAAAGGGGATGGTGGGGTTTAACTGCAGCAAGCCAGCTTGACTCGGTGGCTATCCTAAACTACAACTGCAAGCGACTCTTTTGAGGTGGCGCACACGAGTCCACATATTCACCATATCAATACACCACTATGGATCCGCTCCCGTCTCCCTACGAGAACGCCATCCATAGCACTCACGCTTATCTTGCGTATTTTAGAGTATCCACTTTCACTTGTCTATGAACTGATATAAGCAACCCAGAAGTCCTTTTCCGCGGACACGGCTATTCGAATAGATCATATTAACCCTGCAGGGGTGTACTTCTTCACACACGCTCTCACCACTTACCGCCGTTTACACGACATGTACTCGGCAACCTTCAAGCGGAAGCCCAACGTGGGTGTCGGCCATGGCCTGCCTAAACACTCAAGTCTCTAGTCCAGGTTTATCGCCTATTCGGGTTCCATCCATGAGGAGATCCGGCCGGAGTTTCGCTCACAGCCCCAAACGATGTGAACAGGGTTCCGTGACACCAAACGGGCGCCCGGTTTACCCGGCCACGTGCCTACCGCATCACAGCCCACCCCTACGGTCAGCGCTGTCCACGGCCTCCATCATACTACAAACACCAGAAACTACTTGCAACTCCTGGACAGAGGACAAGGGTGATTAAGAAGCCGAGAGGGTCCATTGGTTTCGGGCCCAATGCGTGGTAGTAGCTGAATCATGGATCACAAACACAGAACTCAGTTCCTGAGGACGGCTGCAATGAGACAACCCACCATGTACTCCTACATGGCCTCTCACCGCTACCTTTACCAAATCGTGTTCACACGCTTAGCTCACACACCGTAGGACATGTTCACACACCTCTGATTCATCCCGATGAATCAGACCCGACTCAACTCTAAGCAGTAGCAGGCATGGCAAACAAGCATGAATGAGTAGGCACAACAGGGCTCAAACAACTCCTACTCATGCTAGTGGGTTTCATCTATTTACTGTGGAATGACAGGTCATGCAGAGGATAAAGGGGTTCAGCTACCGCAGCAAGTAACAGATGAATCGGTGTTGTCCTAATGCAGTAAAAGAGAGCAGGAGCGAGAGAGTAGGATTGTATCGGAATGAACAAGGGGGTTTTGCTTGCCTGGCACTTCTGAAGATAGCATTGAGTCTTCATCAGTGTCAACGATCACATCGTCGATACAACGTCTACCGAGGGGGAACAACACCGGCAAACACAAAAGAAACACAATCAATGCAATGCACAATATGATGCATGCTATGACATGGCAATATGAATGTGTTTTGGGCTAATGCACCTAAAACCAGATTAAATGAAGTTGGTTTGAATCCAAGATTCAAATTCAAACTCCATATGTGGATATTTAAATGCCATTAGTATGATTTGTGCTAAACAGCATCTATAAGTTGTTCTGACATGCATGAAAATGGTACAGATGGATTCCTTGAATTTTCTGATAATTTTTCATATATAAATTATTTAATTTGGAGTTACGGTTGAATTTCTATGATTTATTGAAGTTTATACAATTTTCTGGATTTTCTGATTTATTTTTAAATCCAGAAAATACTTATTGCGTCAGCATTGCGTCACTATGACGTCAGCAGGTCAACAGACGCTGCTGGTGGTCAAACCTGACCAGTGGGGTCCACTGGTCAGTGACTGGGGCTGATTAGTGTCGCTGACATGTGGGCCCAGTCAACAGCCACGTCAGCTTAGTCAAAGCTGACGCGTGGGGCCACTAGGATTAGTTAAAAACTAAATAGAAACTAATCTAGGATTAATTAGCAGGTGGGGCCCTGCTGTCAGTGTCACAGGGTTAATTAGCAGGGTCAAATCCCGGGTCAGTGGGGTCAAACCCACCGGCGACATGACGCCGGCGAGGCCCGAGACGGCGGCGCGAGCCGGAAACGCGCTACAGGGCACGGGCGAGGCTGTGCTTGGGCTCGTTGGAGAGCCCTTGCTGGTGCGCATCGAATGGTGGTGGTGCCCGTGCCTGTGGTGGCCGGTACCGACGACGGCGAGCTCGTGAGCGGCGGCCGGAGTTCGGCCAACGGCGGGTTAGGCGATGCAGGGCGCTAGGGAAGGCGTTGGTGCGTGCTACGTGCTCCTGGTGAGGTGTGGAGCACGATGGTGTGCCCGGCTTCGAGCCACAGTGGCTCTGGCCACGACGGCGACGAGGCACGGCGGCGGCGAGCTTCGGCCGTGGTGGAAGATGGAGCTAGGGGACGAAATCAGGTGCGGGGAGTGAGGGGAAGAGAAGAGGAGCTCACGGGGAGTCGGACGAGACGCTGAGTGGGCTCGGGGACGCCTCTGCAACGGCGAATTGACGACGGCGATCTCCGGGCACCGGAGATGAAGACGACGACGCTCCGGTCGACTGCGGCCTCCTCTGGTCGCGTGCGTCGCGTGTGTAGCTCCACGGGGTCAGGGCGGAGCTCAGGGATGCATAGAGGGAGCGAGGGGGTGGCTGGTGGCCGTGGCGAACGGCGTCGGTGGCGACGGGCTCCGCTCGGGCAGAGAGGGAGAGGGAGCAGAGGGGGATAGGGACGGAGGGAGAGACGCGGGAGAGTGAGGGAGGGTCGAGGGAGCCGCGTGGCGTCTCCAGGGAGTAGCGGAGGCAAGCAGGGAGGCAGGAGGTGGCCTGGGCGTGTGCCCGCGCGCTCCGGCCACGCGCCTGCGCCTACTGGCGCGAGGAGGAAGGCGACAAGGGGGGGGAGAAGTGGTGGGCTGGGCCGCTGCTGGCTGCACAGTGTTGGGCCAGGTAAGTGGCGCCAGGTAAGTCCTTCTGCTCTCTTTCTTTTACTTTTTTTCTATTTTCTGTAGTTTGTTTTGATTTAGTTTAGCAACTAAATCATTTAAATAAATTCTGTAGATTTTTATGTGGCTTGCTAAAATATATACAAAGCCACTCACAAACTTCCAGAATTATTGGAGTCATATTTAATATATATTAAATATAAATCCAAAGCAAATAGTTATTGGATTAATTCAAATGGCCAAAATAATTATCTCTGTGACTCCAAAAATATTGGTTTAATTTTTACCTCTTACTAATATTTCCATGGAATAACAGGAACATTTTCTTGGACACATTTGAGAAGATTTAATTGTTGGTTATTTTTAGAGGTTTCCTGAGGCTTTTGAAAATTCCTCAATTCAAATTTCATTTGAATTTAAACATGATGCACACACCAGACAGCACCAGAAGCTAGGGATGTGACAACTCACCCCCACTAAACAAGAATCTCGTCTCGAGATTCAAGCGTAGGGTAAGGTGAAGGGGAAACGCAAACTAGTATAATCTTCACGATCCAGGGTGCACTTCAGTTGAACGTTGATTCATTCATCATTATTGTCTTGAAGTCTTGCTCTGAGAAATCCTGTCAACATGACATGGAGGGAAGAAGGAGACTCTAGAAGGGTCGATCTTCTCGAAGATCGAACAACTCAGGATTAACTCCCGGAATGTGACATAGCAACATCTCTCAAGCTGAGAGACGAATCATACCTCTAGAGGGACGGAGTGGAGCAGGTGACGAGGTTCACTAGGTAGACAGCAATTCCAGACTTAAGAATGTGGTGATCGGTTGTCAACATAGCGAGGAGTTGAATTGCCATGACACCACGACGAAACATCCTGGAGAAGGGTGATTCGTAGATTATTATCTTAAGTGGCAAAAAGAATTACCTTTGATATAGAGATCACTGAGACTCTCTATATCAGCCGAAGGCAAATCACAGCAATCGATTGGCGGGGTCGGTAGAATGGCATACTCGGACTTGGATGATGTGGATTACCTTGTTGAAGACAACGTAATGGATGAATTTGCTTATCACCGGAGATGGAAGAGACCCGTGGTAGAATGGCACATTGGCGGTGCAAGCTGGGAACAAAATGCAAATGCTGGGAATGATTCTGGTAACTGGGGAAGAACCCAACAATAGGGAGTGAATTCACTGTTTGAAAAGATCATAGCATTGCCGAGGAAACTAAGAGCAAACCCAGTTAGTGCTGATGATAACACCTAGCGCTTGTGCGTGCTCTCAAGAACTTGAGCATTTCCATATTCATCAAGGTTTTACCAACATCCGTGTCAAGGATCCTGGCAACACAACATACCACCATGATGAACATCGATGGACGATGCAGATGCAAAGGAAGATAACACCTTCTCAGATTTCACCTTAGCGAGGCCAAGGAAATAAAAATCTGGATGATCGACCGAGAGACATTTAGCACTCCGCTTCTAATGTTCTCCTTGATGTGCTAGTGTAACCCATTCATAGATATGGTTTGATATCTAGAACATCAAGTAAAAAGGTCGGACTTCGGGATCTCAAAATCCATAGGGGCAACTAGGGAGTAAATCCTACGAAATCCCTATGGGGAGGTGGCCAACTTCCTCAATCAAGATATTATAATAACAGGTCTTCCGGCTGGGTGTGTTGGCCACGACATCCACTTTACCGGTTATCGAGGGACCAATATTATAGTTCTTGGAGAATGTTCCAACCATCATATCTGCCTGAGATTCAGATCTGGTTGGTGTCAGGATATCCCAGACTCATCAAGTCTAGAAAGAAAAATGAAAGTTTGCAACACAAATCGACGAGATGACGTTGCGAGATTCTCGGAAAATGAACTACGATAGTAAGCTCCAAAACATGAGCTGGTTCTGCTACAAACATGTGAACACGTTGTCCCGGACAAGCATGACCACGTGGTAGTCTTACAATAAAACACTACCGAGTTCTGGTTGGGAACCATCACCGTGGATAACGAAGTCCTTGCATAAGTCATATGATTAGCTCTTATGAAGGAACTTCTTCCCCTTGAACAAATCAATCAGTGGCTTGGTGTGCTCGGGACACATATGGAATGAAGGTTGCAAGTCTCCAGACCACAGAATACTTCGCACGTGTGCATGACTGATTTGGGATGATTCCAAGGAAACAAAACAATCTTCCTCAAATTCATGGCGGCAACTTGCATCATATGCACATGAATTAGGGAAAGTCACTACTTTCATCCAAACATATACTTCATGAACGAAACACGAAGAAATGCTTACACAAGTTTCCAACACTAGGTTGATGTTCAACATGATTCATGGGGGGAGACAAAATGCTACTGATGGGCTCAACAGCAACTCATCGGAATTTCCATATCACTGGACTTTCACCATCATGTGAACACGGTGATAGCATTGGTCAGACCAAAGATGTAATGGTGTATGCTCGAGGGATCAACCACGAGTAGGACAACATTACGAGCATCGTTGGTACTGATTTGATTTGACGATAGCCCACACTCAAATCGAGGGATTGATAAGACAATAGGTCCAGCAACTGATCACAGGGACCAATCGATGAAGATATCATCTTTCTTCAACACACACTACACAAGATTATCCCTTTGGAACGAACTAAGTCAGGCAAGCTTTTATCCTCCAACTCTCCAAGTTGTTGTATAGCTTAACCAACTAGCTCAGGGATATCTAACACCGATTCTTGGAGAGAAGGTGGTTCACAAGAAACCAACTTGATCTCGAGCTCAACATAACGGTCAGGTGACGACCTGGTGATACTTCCGAGAAGATATTCAGAAAATCATGAACCACCGGTATGTTACTAAGCTCGAGAAAAATCTCGCTTTTGAGGGCAAGACGATATGATCAAATGAGTGAGGACTTGACAAGATCCTAACTCATCAATCGAAGGGTGCACCGAAATAAGGACTAGGTAGCACGATCAGTCTTAGAAGGATGATTCAAAAACCAACACGCTAAGAATGAAATTATTATCCTTTAGCTACCAAGCAACGAGGTTGCTGGGAGTATTGATTTCACACACCATGATTCACTTGTCGGCACTCCGGCTGCAACAACACGGAACCGAGGAATGAAAAAGGATGGCGAGAAGTATCACTATGTCAAGAATTCACAAAAGGTGGTGCAATTCTCATGAAATTCCTGTCATAAAGAAGGTAATACTTCAGGGTAGAGCAGACCAGAAGCTGAATTGTAACTTGATCTGCAGAACACAACTACTTTGACCCAATCCTAAATATGGATGAGGTACTAGAGTTTGTTTCTCCTATTCATTCTGAAATAGAATGGCCTGGCGGACCACAAGGGTAATAGGCATCGACGAACGAATGCACGCATACTCTTGACTATCAATTGATAGACGAGGGTCAGAAGACAACTAAAGAGGGACAACTCAAAGGAACATACGATTTTCTGAGTTGTGGATGCATGGTTTAGCATGTCGAACGAATTCCACATATTTCTTCCGGATAACCCATGCAGAAAGGTAGAACTGGCAGAGTCACAATGTAGAATCGAGAACCCATCGAGAGCACTCTGATTGTGATCTTTCGATCAGCGAGGAACATCTGCCATAAGCGGTTCATAGTATTTGGAGGAAAGGAATACCACGAACATCGAGGACTAATGCAAAGGTTACTAATAACCTAAAGGAACGAGCAAAACTATCAACATGAAGCAAGTAGGGTGAATCTCGGGTTCAAAACCCAGGGATAGAATACCTACTACTAAATGGCATCACGGGATGCTTTCGATAATGACGGCCAGAGTCATCACACTGGAACATAAATCATGGCTAGACTACTAGATGATCCCCTGAGACACCTAGGGTCATAATAATAACTCCAACATAAAGGTTGAGGCAGTAGAGTACCTCAGCTCAACAATTTGTGTGATTAACCTGGCCTAACAGACATTGAAACCGGAGCAAAAGGATTTGCAAATGCATCAGACTCTTTAGAAACCTGGGATGACTCGGACAGCATAACGGCTGTAAATGCTCGGAAAAGATTTGAGACATTCACAAAAATGGTGGCATAACCACTTAGAAGCACAATATCAAGGTTCCGAGATCAACAATTATCATACGGAAGTAGTAGGAACTGAACTGAGACTTAAATCCAACAATCTTATAAGTCCACTGATTAGTAACACGTGATCCTGATAGAAAGAAGAGATAGCCTAGTTTCTTAACCCCGTAGGAAAGATAAGATGACTCAGATCAGAAGGGCATGAGGTATAAGGAGTAAAAAGAGCCTTACTTCCATCCCACAATCAATTCCCTTATATAACTAAAGAATTTCTAGACTCAACTTCGACCAGTTTGGCTTAGTAATCCTACAGGCAGTCAAGCTCTGATACCAACGCTGTCAGGACCCCGACTCAATGCCACATCGATCTAGCATGTAACACCTCATATCACTTTGCGGCCTCACGCACGGTATTCCCACGCGTGTCGCCTTACCTTTGCCCGGGACCGTTTGCGCCTTTTGGCACACGTATATGATAGTGTCGCTAGCATCCATATGATAAGGAGCCCGGGCTGACATGGCTAGTCGTAAACCCAAAGCGGCACAGACTTACAGGGACAAGCATCCATGACCCAGCATCGAACGTGTCGGTCATCAGCGAGTGAATCCAGGCTGTAGCACTGGGCTAGCAGGACTCCGGTGAACCGGGCTGTAGCGGGCTAACAGGACTCCGGTATTCACCGCGTGACATTTCCCCGAAGGGACAGACACAGGAACGAAGAAGGACACATGCCGGCCAGCCTAAGTGTTCCGGAGCAGTAGCAAGCTACCATGGCTCGGTGGAAACACTAGGAGACATTTCCCCGTAAGAGAGGCTACTAAAGATAAACAACTAGATGGTCAGATCCCACACATACCAAGCATTTCAATAACATACACACAATATGCTCGATATGTGCAAATACAACATGGCATCACAACATGACTCTATGACTCAAGTAATCTATTCAATAGGCTCCGAGGAGCGAGATATTACAAACATGGGTCTCATGACCCAACATTCAGAGCATACAAATCAAGCACAAGCGGAAGCTATCATGTCTGAGTACAGACATCTATAAATGAAAAAGGCTGGGAAGCCTGACTATCTACCAAATCCTGCCGAGGCACAAGATCGTAGCTGAGGTAACAAGCTAAACGTCGAAGACCACGCGGAAATACTAGTGAGACTGAAGTCTCTCTGCAAAACATAAAATAGGCAAACGTGAGTACAAATGTACCCAGCAAGACTTACATCAGATCTATCTACATATGCATCATTATCAACAAAGGGGTGGTGGGGTTTAACTGCAGCAAGCCAGCTCTGACTCGGTGGCTATCCTAAACTACGACTGCAATGTAACTCTTTGAGGTGGCGCACACGAGTCCACATATTCACCAACCAATACCCCACTATGGATCCGCTCCCGTCTCCCTACGAGAACGCCATCCATAGCACTCACGCTTATCTTGCGTATTTTAGAGTATCCACTTTCACTTGTCTATGAACTGATATAAGCAACCCAGAGGTCCTTTTCCGCGGACACGGCTATTCGAATAGATTAGGTTAACCCTGCAAGGGTGTACTTCTTCACACACGCTCTCACCACTTACCGCCGTTTACACGACATGTACTCGGCAACCTTCAAGCGGAAGCCCAACGTGGGTGTCGGCCACGACCTACCTAATCACCTAAGTCTCTAGTCCAGGTTTATCGCCTATTCGGGTTCCATCCATGAGGAGATCCGGCCGGAGTTTCGCTCACAGCCCCAAACGATGTGAACAGGGTTCCCGAGACACCAAACGGGCGCCCGGTACACCGTGCCACGTGCCTACCGCATCACAGCCCACCCCTACGGTCAGCGCTGCCCACGGCCTCCAGCATACTACAAACACCAGAAACTACTTGCAACTCCTGGACAGAGGACAAGGATGATCAAGAAGCCGAGAGGGTCCATTGGTTTCGGGCCCAATGCGTGCTAGTAGCTGAATCATGGATCACAAACACAGAACTCAGTTCCTGAGGACGGCTGCAATGAGACAACCCACCATGTACTCCTACATGGCCTCTCACCGCTACCTTTACCAAATCGTGTTCACACACTTAGCTCACACACAGTAGGACAGGTTCACACGCCTCTGATTCATCCCCGATGAATCAGACCTGACTCAACTCTAAGCAATAGCAGGCATGACAAACAAACATGAATGAGTAGGCACATCAGGGCTCAAACAACTCCTACTCATGCTAGTGGGTTTCATCTATTTACTGTGGCAATGACAGGTCATGCAAAGGATAAAGGGGTTCAGCTACCGCAGCAAGTAACAGATGAATCGGTGTTGTCCTAATGCAGTAAAAGAGAGCAGGAGCGAGAGAGTAGGATTGTATCGGAATGAACAAGGGGGTTTTGCTTGCCTGGCACTTCTGAAGATAGCATTGAGTCTTCATCAGTGTCAACGATCACATCATCGGTATCACGTCTATCGCGAGGGGACAATTACCGGCAACATAGAAGGGAACACAATCAATGCAATGCACCATATGATGCATGATCATGACATGGCAAAATGAATGTGTTTTGGGCTAATGCATCTAAAACCAGATTAAATGAAGTTGGTTTGAATCCAAGATTCAAATTCAAACTCCATATGTGATTATTCAAATGCCATGTAATTGATTTGTGCTAAACAGCAGCTATAAGTTGTTCTAACATGCATGAAAATGGTACAGATGGATTCCTTGAATTTTTTTGATAATTTTTCATATATAATTTATTTAATTTGGAGTTACGGTTAATTTTCTATGATTTTTAGAAGTTTTAGGTATTTTCTGGAATTTCCTGAATAATAATAAATCCAGAAAAGAATTACTGCGTCAGCATGACTTCACAGTGACGTCAGCAAGTCAACGGCGTTGTCTAGGTCAAATCTGACCTGTGGGCCCCATATGTCAGTGTCACAGGAGTTAATCCCGGTCAAACCCAGCGCTGACTGGGGTTTGACCAGGGGTGGGGCCTACTGTCAGTGGGTCAGTGGCTTAACTAAAAGTAGTTATTAACTTAACCAAAGTTAGCAGGGCCGGGCCCACCTGTCATGGACCTAGAGGAGGTCAAACCCCTGGTCAGCCGAGGCTAACACGCCGGCGGCTCGTCGCCGGTGAAGCCCGAGACGGCGGAGGGGGTCGGAATTCCTCCTCCGGCGACCAAATGGCCGGCGGAGGGCAGCTACGCGTAGCTGGGAGTCGTCCGCATCCATTTGTGCAAACGGCAGGGGCTGAGGTGGCTCGAGCTCACCGGAACGGGGTCCGCGGCGGCGACCGGAGTTCGGGCCAGCGCGGGCACGGGGCTACGCTTAGCGAGCGAGCGAGCTGAGAGGCTGGGCGGGCTCCTGGGAGATCCACGAGCTCGAGGTCGTGCTCGGACGCGAGTTTGGTGACCTGCAACGACGGCGGCGACATCGCCGGCGGAGCCGAGCTCGCGGCTCCGGTGGAATCGAAGCTACAGGGCGAAATCGAAGGGGGAAAGAGGGAGGGGAGACGTGGGGGCTCACAGCGGTGCCGTAGGGGTGGTTAGCCGGCTCGGGGACGCGACGATGGTGGTGAATTGACGATGAAGATCCTCGGCGGCCGGCGATGGAAACGGCGATGGTGGCGGCGTTGCAGCAGGTCCGGGAGGTCCGTAGCTCAACGAGGAGGTGTAGGGGGTTGTGGCGGAGCTCGGAAGCGCGTCGGAGAGGAGAGGGGGTGGCTGTGGTCGCGGCAACGGCGAACGGCGGCGATGGGCGTGTTCGGTGGCGAGAGAGAGGGGTCCAGGGGAGAGGATGAGGGCGAGGGAGAGCGAGAGGGGCCCGGGGGGGTGCGTGGCGATGCCAGGAGAGTCCAGGGCGAAGCGGCAAGCAGGAGGTGGCCGTCGGTGGCCGTGCGCGTGCTGGCGCGCCATGGGCACACGCCCTCCTGCCCACTGGCAGGAGGTTGAAGACAGTAGGAGTGAGGAGGAGGTGGGCTGGGCCTAGCTGGGCCGGTTCCAGTGGCCTGCACAGGTAAGCTTTGCTCTTTTTATTATTTACTGTTTTCTCTGATACCAACGCTGTCAGGACCCCGACTCGATGTCACATCAATCTAGCCGGTAACACCTCATATCACTTTGCGGCCTCACGCACGGTATCCCCACGGGTGTCGCCTTACCTTTGCCCGGGACCGTTTGCGCCTTTTGACTCACGTATATGATAGTGTCGCTAGCATCCATATGATAAAGAGCCCGGGCTGACATGACTAGTCGTAAACCCAAAGTGGCACAGACTTACAGGGACAGGCATCCATGACCCAGCTTCGAACGTGTCGGTCATCAGCAAGTGGGTCCGGGCTGTAGCACTGGGCTAGCAGGACTCCGGTAAACCGGGCTGTAGCGGGCTAACAGGACTCCGGTACTCAAAGCGTGACATTTCCCCGAAGGGACAGACACAGGAACGAAGAAGGACACATGCCGGCCAGCCTAAGTGTTCCGGAGCAGTAGCAAGCTACCATGGCTCGGTGGAAACACTAGGAGACATTTCCCCGTAAGAGAGGCTACTAAAGATAAACAACTAGATGGTCAGATCCCACACATACCAAGCATTTCAATAACATACACACAATATGCTCGATATGTGCAAATACAACATGGCATCACAACATGACTCTATGACTCAAGTAATCTATTCAATAGGCTCCGAGGAGTGAGATATTACAAACATGGGTCTCATGACCCAACATTCAGAGCATACAAATCAAGCACAAGCGGAAGCTATCATGTCTGAGTACAGACATCTATAAATGAAAAAGGCTGAGAAGCCTGACTATCTACCAGATCCTGCCGAGGGCACAAGATCGTAGCTGAGGTAACAAGCTAAACGTCGAAGTCCACGCGAAACTACTAGTGAGACCGAAGTCTCTCTGCAAAACATAAAATAGGCAAACGTGAGTACAAATGTACCCAGCAAGACTTACATCAGAACTAACTACATATGCATCATTATCAACAAAGGGGATGGTGGGGTTTAACTGCAGCAAGCCAGCTTGACTCGGTGGCTATCCTAAACTACGACTGCAAGCGACTCTTTTGAGGTGGCGCACACGAGTCCACATATTCACCATATCAATACACCACTATGGATCCGCTCCCGTCTCCCTACGAGAACTCCATCCATAGCACTCACGCTTATCTTGCGTATTTTAGAGTATCCACTTTCACTTGTCTATGAACTGATATAAGCAACCCAGAAGTCCTTTTCCGCGGACACGGCTATTCGAATAGATCATATTAACCCTGCAGGGGTGTACTTCTACCAACGCTATCAGGACCCCGACTCAATGCCACATCGATCTAGCATGTAACACCTCATATCACTTTGCGGCCTCACGCACAGTATTCCCACGGGTGTCGCCTTACCTTTGTCCGGGACCGTTTGCGCCTTTTGGCACACGTATATGATAGTGTCGCTAGCATCCATATGATAAGGAGCCCGGGCTGACATGGCTAGTCGTAAACCCAAAGCGGCACAGACTTACAGGGACAGGCGTCCATGACCCAGCATCGAACGTGTCGGTCATCAGCGAGTGAATCCAGGCTGTAGCACTGGGCTAGCAGGACTCCGGTGAACCGGGCTGTAGCGGGCTAACAGGACTCCGGTATTCACCGCGTGACATTTCCCCGAAGGGACAGACACAGGAACGAAGAAGGACACATGCCGGCCAGCCTAAGTGTTCCGGAGCAGTAGCAAGCTACCATGGCTCGGTGGAAACACTAGGAGACATTTCCCCGTAAGAGAGGCTACTAAAGATAAACAACTAGATGGTCAGATCCCACACATACCAAGCATTTCAATAACATACACACAATATGCTCGATATGTGCAAATACAACATGGCATCACAACATGACTCTTTGACTCAAGTAATCTATTCAATAGGCTCCGAGGAGCGAGATATTACAAGCATGGGTCTCATGACCCAACATTCAGAGCATACAAATCAAGCACAAGCGGAAGCTATCATGTCTGAGTACAGACATCTATAAATGAAAAAGGCTGAGAAGCCTGACTATCTACCAGATCCTGCCGAGGGCACAAGATCGTAGCTGAGGTAACAAGCTAAACGTCGAAGTCCACGCGAAACTACTAGTGAGACCGAAGTCTCTCTGCAAAACATAAAATAGGCAAACGTGAGTACAAATGTACCCAACAAGACTTACATCAGAACTAACTACATATGCATCATTATCAACAAAGGGGATGGTGGGGTTTAACTGCAGCAAGCCAGCTTGACTCGGTGGCTATCCTAAACTACGACTGCAAGCGACTCTTTTGAGGTGGCGCACACGAGTCCACATATTCACCATATCAATACACCACTATGGATCCGCTCCCGTCTCCCTACGAGAACGCCATCCATAGCACTCACGCTTATCTTGCGTATTTTAGAGTATCCACTTTCACTTGTCTATGAACTGATATAAGCAACCCAGAAGTCCTTTTCCGCGGACACGGCTATTCGAATAGATCATATTAACCCTGCAGGGGTGTACTTCTTCACACACGCTCTCACCACTTACCGCCGTTTACACGACATGTACTCGGCAACCTTCAAGCGGAAGCCCAACGTGGGTGTCGGCCACGGCCTGCCTAAACACTCAAGTCTCTAGTCCAGGTTTATCGCCTATTCGGGTTCCATCCATGAGGAGATCCGGCCGGAGTTTCGCTCACAGCCCCAAACGATGTGAACAGGGTTCCGTGACACCAAACGGGCGCCCGGTTTACCCGGCCACGTGCCTACCACATCACAGCCCACCCCTACGGTCAGCGCTGTCCACGACCTCCAGCATACTACAAACACCAGAAACTACTTGCAACTCCTGGACAGAGGACAAGGGTGATTAAGAAGCCGAGAGGGTCCATTGGTTTCGGGCCCAATGCGTGGTAGTAGCTGAATCATGGATCACAAACACAGAACTCAGTTCCTGAGGACGGCTGCAATGAGACAACCCACCATGTACTCCTACATGGCCTCTCACCGCTACCTTTACCAAATCGTGTTCACACGCTTAGCTCACACACCGTAGGACATGTTCACACACCTCTGATTCATCCCCGATGAATCAGACCCGACTCAACTCTAAGCAGTAGCAGGCATGACAAACAAGCATGAATGAGTAGGCACAACAGGGCTCAAACAACTCCTACTCATGCTAGTGGGTTTCATCTATTTACTGTGGAATGACAGGTCATGCAGGGGTTCAGCTACCGCAGCAAGTAACAGATGAATCGGTGTTGTCCTAATGCAGTAAAAGAGAGCAGGAGCGAGAGAGTAGGATTGTATCGGAATGAACAAGGGGGTTTTGCTTGCCTGGCACTTCTGAAGATAGCATTGAGTCTTCATCAGTGTCAACGATCACATCGTCGATACAACGTCTACCGAGGGGGAACAACACCGGCAAACACAGAAGAAACACAATCAATGCAATGGACAATATGATGCATGCTATGACATGGCAATATGAATGTGTTTTGGGCTAATGCACCTAAAACCAGATTAAATGAAGTTGGTTTGAATCCAAGATTCAAATTCAAACTCCATATGTGGATATTTAAATGCCATTAGTATGATTTGTGCTAAACAGCATCTATAAGTTGTTCTGACATGCATGAAAATGGTACAGATGGATTCCTTGAATTTTTCTGATAATTTTTCATATATAAATTATTTAATTTGGAGTTACGGTTGAATTTCTATGATTTATTGAAGTTTATACAATTTTCTGGATTTTCTGATTTATTTTTAAATCCAGAAAATACTTATTGCGTCAGCATTGCGTCACTATGACGTCAGCAGGTCAACAGACGCTGCTGGTGGTCAAACCTGACCAGTGGGGTCCACTGGTCAGTGACTGGGGCTGATTAGTGTCGCTGACATGTGGGCCCAGTCAACAGCCACGTCAGCTTAGTCAAAGCTGACGCGTGGGGCCACTAGGATTAGTTAAAAACTAAACAGAAACTAATCTAGGATTAATTAGCAGGTGGGGCCCTGCTGTCAGTGTCACAGGGTTAATTAGCAGGGTCAAATCCCGGGTCAGTGGGGTCAAACCCACCGGCGACATGACGCCGGCGAGGCCCGAGACGGCGGCGCGAGCCGGAAACGCGCTACAGGGCACGGGCGAGGCCGTGCTTGGGCTCGTTGGAGAGCCCTTGCTGGTGCGCATCGAATGGTGGTGGTGGCCGTCCCTGTGGTGGCCGGTACCGACGACGGCGAGCTCGTGAGCGGCGGCCGGAGTTCGGCCAACGGCGGGTTAGGCGATGCAGGGCGCTAGGGAAGGCGTTGGTGCGTGCTACGTGCTCCTGGTGAGGTGTGGAGCACGATGGTGTGCCCGGCTTCGAGCCACAGTGGCTCTGGCCACGACGGCGACGAGGCACGGCGGCGGCGAGCTTCGGCCGTGGTGGAAGATGGAGCTAGGGGACGAAATCAGGTGCGGGGAGTGAGGGGAAGAGAAGTGGAGCTCACGGGGAGTCGGACGAGACGCTGAGTGGGCTCGGGGACGCCTCTGCAACGGCGAATTGACGACGGCGATCTCCGGGCACCGGAGATGAAGACGACGACGCTCCGGTCGACTGCGGCCTCCTCTGGTCGCGTGCGTCGCGTGTGTAGCTCCACGGGGTCAGGGCGGAGCTCAGGGATGCATAGAGGGAGCGAGGGGGTGGCTGGTGGCCGTGGCGAACGGCGTCGGTGGCGACGGGATCCGCTCGGGCAGAGAGGGAGAGGGAGCAGAGGGGGATAGGGACGGAGGGAGAGACGCGGGAGAGTGAGGGAGGGTCGAGGGAGCCGCGTGGCGTCTCCAGGGAGTAGCGGAGGCAAGCAGGGAGGCAGGAGGTGGCCTGGGCGTGTGCCCGCGCGCTCCGGCCACGCGCCTGCGCCTACTGGCGCGAGGAGGAAGGCGACAAGGGGGGGGGAGAAGTGGTGGGCTGGGCCGCTGCTGGCTGCACAGTGTTGGGCCAGGTAAGTGGCGCCAGGTAAGTCCTTCTGCTCTCTTTCTTTTACTTTTTTTCTATTTTCTGTAGTTTGTTTTGATTTAGTTTAGCAACTAAATCATTTAAATAAATTCTGTAGATTTTTATGTGGCTTGCTAAAATATATACAAAGCCACTCACAAACTTCCAGAATTATTGGAGTCATATTTAATATATATTAAATATAAATCCAAAGCAAATAGTTATTGGATTAATTCAAATGGCCAAAATAATTATCTCTGTGACTCCAAAAATATTGGTTTAATTTTTACCTCTTACCAATATTTCCATGGAATAACAGGAACATTTTCTTGGACACATTTGAGAAGATTTAATTGTTGGTTATTTTTAGAGGTTTCCTGAGGCTTTTGAAAATTCCTCAATTCAAATTTCATTTGAATTTAAACATGATGCACACACCAGACAGCACCAGAAGCTAGGGATGTGACATCGAATGAACTCTGAAAAGGTTGAAAGTTGGCATGGTATCATCATTTCACCCACATAGCATGTGCAAGAAAGTAGAGAGGCTTACGGAAAAAAATGGATGCACTTCGTGTACAAAACGGACAATCGATTTCGAAGTATCAGGGTTTCATACGGAAATTCGTCTGTTACAAGGGGATTTCATTTTTTTGAACTTATTTGAACTCCATAGTTTTTCTGTGTTCAAAATGCACCACTTAAAGCCACATCATCAATTTTCAACCCTTTCTGACTTCATTTGTTATTTTTCATGCATTTACTGATTTTTTTGAGCTATAAGACCCTGAAATTGAAAAGCATTTCGAATGAACTCTGAAAAGGTTGAAAGTTGGCATGGTATCATCATTTCACCCACATAGCATGTGCAAGAAAGTAGAGAGGCTTACGGCAAAAACTGGATGCACTTCGTGTACAAAACGGACAATCTCTTTCGAAGTATCAGGGTTTCATACGGAAATTCGTCTGTTACAAAGGGATTTCATTTTTTTGAACTTATTTCAACTCCATAGTTTTTCTGTGTTCAAAATGCACCATTCAAAGCCACGTCATCAATTTTCAACCATTTCTGACTTCATCTGTTCTTTTTCATGCATTTACTGAATTTTTTGAGCTATAAGACCCTGAAATTGAAATAAAATATATGTCACGTTGGTCGACATAGTTGTCATAAACAATAAATGAACCAAATAGTTATAAAAATATAATATATACCACATCCTAATCATAGACAGGACGAGGGCCGACGGGGGCGGATACCAGAACCATCACACTATATCATAACAAGGAATAATAACATTAAGAAAATTAGACAAGTATCTATCTGAAGTAAGATTTTTTTCTTTCAGAAAGAAGATAAGAACAAGAGGCTCACCACGGTGGTGCCGGCGACGAGAACGGTGCGGGCGATCGACGGCGGTGAAGACGGGGACGGAACGTGACGGACCGCTAAACCTAGAAAAATCTCGGGGAAAATGCAGCTCGGAGGTCGAGTTTCGAGAGAAGAAATATTAACTAGTGTGGCTCGGACATTTCATCGAACACCTCATGTGCATAGGAGGTGAGCTAGAGCACCCAAATGCCCTCCCCTCGCCGGCCAGCAAAAAACAGAGCAGTGTGGAGTGCTCTGCTCGCCGGCGATGGACTATATATAGGCAACTCATTTGTCCCGGTTCGTGGCTGGAACCGGGACCAATGGATGTGGGCCAGGAGCGAGGCCCATTGGTCCCGGTTCGTGCCTAGAACCGGGACAAATGGGTCCAGACGAACCGGGACCAAAGCCCACGATGCCCCGGCCGGCCACCTGGGCTCACGAACCGGGACTAATGGGCTGGCCAGGCCCGAATGAAAGCCCCTTTTTCTACTAGTGATATGTAATCTTGAAGACAACATGGCAAACACCTTCATATCAAAAGTTCTAGCATATCAAGCAAATAACATGACAAAATAGTAACTGCCTCAATTCTATGATGCTTGTCTGATGAAATAATATCAATCCACAAGCTTTATCGTCCTTGTTCTTGAAAATTGCTGACCAACACCATTTATTTGTGAGCTTGGTTTTATGTAGATGCTTGTTGCTTCCCTGATGGAAAAAGAACATCTCAAATAAGCTTTAGACGTTTGAAATTTCTAAGTAGTAGTTTGCATATGCCAAGTATCCACCTGAGTCAATGATGCGAGAGAAAATAAAAGCACCACATCCTCAAAGCATACTAAAAGAAGTGAATCTGAACCGCCACTCTGTGGATGTAGAGAAGCATCTTTCTTTTTAGTTTCGGCCAGAAAACAAACAAATATAATCATCTTCTCAAGACATATATCATCACAGTCCATTATATTAAGTCATTTCATTTAAAAAAATTGCAAAAGGATAAAATTCTAGCCCAGTGGAATAGTCTAAAATTATTCACAATGGATATCTAAAACTCCAATACCAAAAATATCCCAACGAAATGAATCTACATTCTAAAAAATAGAGCAAGTGAAAGAACAATTGATCAAGAATCAGGAAAGCAAATAACTGCACATTCTACTTTTTAAAAAGTGGCTTTTTCCATCAAAAGTGTAACCACTATGTTCCTACATGGTGGTTATCAACCAATCAAAATTATCTATTGTAACAAATCATTCACAATGGATGACTGAGCACATGGTGGGAGATTGATTCTTGCTCAACAAAAAGGTTGGCACTGTTCTCGGTCCAGCCGCTTGGTGTTGAGGGATGAACGGCTTGTGATGACTGTGCCGACATTGGGTTCTGCAATCAGCATGTCTAGGCCCCACATCACATGATCCATACCCTCTCATCGAACCAGAGGCCACCCACCCCATCGATGGAAGTCCCCTCACCGATTTTCATTGATCGCGAGGCTCCACCGATTTTTTTTCAGCGCTACCAGCCCACCACCCATCTAGTTTTTAAAAACTAACCGTACTCAAATCGACACTTTCCTTCTCCTTTTTCAATCATTCCATATACAACACAGATCAGCGATTCAACAGGGCATGCAGCCATATAGAACATCAATCAACGATTCAACACATATCAGCGACTCAACGCTGATTGATGTTGTATATGGTAAGATTGAAAAAGTGATCAGCGATCGATCAAAGATGGAAATTTTATCCTGGGCGCGTCTTTTATTCAATCTTACCATATACAACATCAATCAACGACGAAACACATATCACAGTTCAAAACTTTCTCCTAAGCCGGGCGGCGAGCCCTGGTTCTCCGAGATTTCAAGTCTCGCCAGCGATCTTTCTCCTGGGCGGTGCTGCGAGCACTGATTCTCCGCAACTCCAGTCTCGCCGGCGGTCCACCGGAGAAGGAGGCACAGGTCAGCCGCCTTGATCATTGCCCTGTTCATGATACAAACTTGCTTTATTATGGGATATGCTACACATACACCTACTGGAAAATTCAGAACAAAAACATAGCAAGATGTTTTCTAGCTCACCTTCTAATTCCATGATCCCTTTCGTGTGAGCACATAAATAGTTAAATCAGCCATGTATAGTGAACACCACAAGAACGCAAAGTTGAATGCCTTTGCTCGAGAGATACCTCAACAGATGCCATTAGGTTGAGCAACTGTTTTCAACAGGGCATCGCGAAGAATCTCCAGTAGCAAATCAACCATAATCAAATATGTGTATTCTTTCTTTTAACACTATCTGATGTTGCCGAGATTCTTTCGATGTTATGCAACATAAGAGTAACAAAAATAGAATATATGCAAATCGAAGAGGAACGCAGATATGCCAAACTTATGAACCACAACACTTGCCAATTCGTTTGGTCCAGAGGCTCAGTCAGCTACATAACTACAAAAACAGCCACATGTTATTATTGCTTGCACTTCCTTCTGAAAAAGAAGAAACATACTTGAACGTATATAGAAACGAGGACTGTGGTCAGTACACATCTCATATAGAAACTGAAGGTGTTGTTCATGATCTAAGAGGACTGTGGTCGGTACACATCTCATATAGAAACTGAAGGTGTTGTTCATGATCTAAGAGGACTGTCGCAGTACAATGTTATAATGAACTGAACGTGTTGTTCATGATCTAAGAGGATTATTGGAACCTTGTTTGAAATCAAGACAAGCATTAGATATAATTCTTGCGATAAAAATAATCAGTTTCCTTCCTTATACGAATTTGCTGCATGCAGTGAACATTTCTGCTCTGGACGGGTTTCCCAACCATACACACCAGGGTATCAAGACCGTGGCCTACCTGCTCGAGGCATGCATGCAATCCTGCTGTTGTTTGTGTGCACTTCTTTCTTAATTTGCTTAGAAGCTTGGACGGATACACTGACAACTTTATGTGCTTAGGAGTTTGCAGGAAAAGTAGATTTAATTTCATTACACTCTACGCCAAGAGACACTCTAATTTTGCTGCCATACACATTACTGCGTGCATTTCTTCTCCCAAGAATTATCACTTTTTTTCTCTTTAGCTGGTTGTTGGTTACCATGACGTCGAGTCGGCGGCAAAGTAAGACTCAGCACGAAGGCCAGTCTCAAGTGACCACCTTATTAAACTCTCTTTGACTTCTCATATATACAATCTCTGGTTATTTCAGAAGGTGAGCAAATAATTATTTGTATATAGTTCGGTACCAATGCATTACTAACTAGAATATGCTAATATACTCATTCAGATGTTACTTAAGTTGTCACTCTGGTACATATATTAATATGTTTGTACAGCTAAGTTTGTCACTCTGATACATATATCAATATGTTTGTATAGTTAGGTTTGCTTGTGAACAGTGTATTCGATGTCACATAATCAGAAAGAACAACAAGTACATGTCGCTAGCAATTAATTGCAGACTACATACTAATGCTACGGGACTACATACTAAGTACATGTTTACCAATGCTACGGGACTGATACATATGCTCGATGACAATGTGATTTTCAGTTATCTCTTATTTATCCCGACCAACATGCTATTTTTGCTTTCTCTTATCACTATGCGGCAAAAAGAATAGAAGATTCTGTTTACTTGCCTGTTTGTTCTCAGCCCTATGCCATGTTTTAGTAATGGCAGCAGCGATACACGTGCTTACTCGCAAACTAATTAAGTAGCAAAAATATGTATGCCGATATATTTAGAAGTGAACGAAATACATCCTAGGGTTCAACTCCGTTTCTATTTTAGTTCGAGCAATATTAACTCACTTACATCGTCCCACTACAAATTAATTTCAGTTAAAAATTATGTATGGCGGAGGAGGGTGCATAGATGCGTCTATGTACGTACCGAAGGGTGAAGGGGAAGGGTCGACCACTTGCCGTGGCCTTCTTGATCGACGCCGGGAGGAGGTGCAGGAAGTAGTAGACGCCCGGGTTGAGGAGCCCGCTGTTGGTGGTGCTGAGGCAGGTGTCGTAGCCCTTGTATGTTGCTGGCGAGTTGGCGTCCCGCTTCGCGCCTTGGCTGGCTGCCTGCAGAAGCCATGGCACGATCAGCGCAGCAACTTTGATAGAGGAAATTTAGTGAGCTATGAAGATGATAGCAACACAGAAGTATTACATGGCAGGGGATCATCTTTACACCAATTCAAGACAGAGTATTCATAGTATTCATCGGGACATCTTTGCATGGTCCCCAAAAGACATGCCAGGTGTCCCGACAGATTTCGCCAAGCACAAATTACGTGTCCGGTCTGATGCCAAACTAGTCAGGCAGCCCTTGCGCCGCCTGTCAGAAGAAAAGAGAAGAGTTGTCGGAGAAGAGATAGCCCGGCTGATGGCAGTGGGCTTCGTCATGGAGGTGTACTCTCCAGAATGGCTAGCCAACCCGGTCTTGGTACTGAAGAAGAACAAACAATGGCGAATGTGTATTGACTACACCAGCCTCAACAAAGCCCCAAGGACCCGTTCGCTTTTCCAAGGATCGACCAAGTGATAGACTCCACAGCCGGATGCGAGCTGTTGAGTTTCTTAGATGCATATTCAAGATATCACCAGATCAAGTTGAACCCGGCCGACAGACTAAAGACCGCCTTCATCATGCCGTTTGGAGCCTTCTGCTACTTGACCATGACGTTCGGCTTAAGGAATGTCGGCGCTACCTTCCAATGTTGCATGCAGAAGTGCCTCCTCAAGCAACTCGGCAGAAATGCCCACGTGTACGTGGACGATGTGGTGGTGAAGACGAAGAAGCGTGGAACCCTGCTGGAAGACCTCAAGGAGACCTTTGAGAACTTGCACCGATTTCAGATCAAGATCAACCCAGAGAAATGCATCTTCGGAGTACCAGCCGGCCAGCTTCTTTGCTTCCTGGTCTCTGAACGCGGCATAGAGTGCAACCCTGTGAAGGTCAAGGCCATTGAGAGGACGGAAGTACCCAGCCGACTGCTGGACGTACAGAAGTTCACCGGCTGTTTGGCATCCATCAGCCGATTCATCAGTAGGTTGGGTGAGAAGGCTCTCCCCCTATACCAACTCATGAAGAAGACCACCTTTTTCGAGTGGAACCACAAGGCGGACGAAGATTTTCTCCACTTGAAGAAGATGTTGACCACTCCATCTGTCCTGGCAGCTCTGACTCCCAAGGAGCCCATGCTCCTATACATCGCCGCCACCAGCCGAGTGGTCAGCACAGTCATCGTAGTAGAGCGCAAGGAGGAAGGCAAGGCACTACCAGTCCAGAGACCGGTATATTATTTGAGTGAAGTATTGTCGACCTCCAAGCAAAACTACCCCCACTACCAGAAGATGTGCTACGGCGTGCACTTTGCCGCCAAGAAATTGAAGCCGTACTTCCAAGAGCATCCAATCACTGTAGTCTGCACAGCTCCACTGGCCGAGATCATTGGAAGCCAAGATTCTTCAGGCCGAGTGGACAAATGGGCCATAGATTTGGCCCCCTACACCATCTACTATCAGCCTCGCACCACCATCAAGTCACAAGCGCTGGCCTACTTCCTTGTCGACTGGGCCGAGACCCAGTACCTACCGCCAGCGCCCGACTCCACCCATTGGCGGATGCATTTTGACAGCTCCAAGATGCGCACCGGCTTGGGAGCCGGCATCATCCTCACCTCTCCCAAAGGCGACAAGCTCAAGTATGTGCTGCAAATCCATTTTGCCGCCTCCAACAACATCTCCGAATATGAGGCACTCATTCACGGGCTCCGGCTTGCCAAAGAGCTCGGCATTCGCCAGATCCTGTGTTATGGTGACTCCGACTTGGTGGTCCAGCAGTCGTCAGGCGACTGGGACGCCAAAGATGCAAACACGGGCTCCTCGTACAGCAACTCAGCGGATATTTTGAAGGGTGCGAGTTTCTCCATGTGAAGGAACGACAACGAGCAAGCAGATGCCTTGGCACGAATCGGCTCAACCCGTCAAGCAATACCGCCGGCATCGCCCTTCAACGCCTCCTCAAGTCGTCTGTCAAGCCATCACCAGAGTCAGACTCTATCTTTGTGCCGGCTCCTCCAGAAGCAGTCAGATCTGACTCAAGAGCTCCAACAGACGGCACGAGTGTTCTGGCAGGCGGCACAGAGGCCCCGACAGTCGCACCCGGCCCGGGGACTTCAGAACCCGGCCCGGGGACTGCAGCGGTCAACCCGCAGACTTTAGAACCCGGCCAGGGGACTACGCCAGTCGGCCCGGGGACTTCATTGGTCTAGCAAGCGGCTGCCGACTCCATCCCGCCGCCTCCCGGCCCAGCCGCCCTCGTCCAAGTCGCAATCCTGACAGTCGAAGAAACCGCAGCACCCTCATGGGCCCAACCCATCCTCAAATTCCTGGTGAGCAAAGAGCTGCCAACCGATGAGATTTTAGCTCGGCAAGTGCAACGCCGGGCAGCAGCCTACACCATAGTCAACAGAGAGCTCGTAAGGCACAGTGTCACTGGTGTCTACCAGCGCTGCATGGAGACAAAGCAAGGCCAAGCAATTCTCAAAGACATCCATCAAGGCGAATGTGGCCACCACGCGGCTTCAAGAGCACTCATCACCAAAGCCTTCCGCCATGGTTTCTTCTGGCCGACTGCTCTTGAAGACGCCAAGGACTTGATCCAAAAATGCAAAGGGTGCCAGAAGTTCCGCTCCAAGCCACATCAGCCAGCTTCTGCACTCAAAACTATTCCCATTGCCTGGCTCTTTGCTGTTTGGGGCCTGGACATGGTGGGACCATTCAAGACGGCACGAGGTGGCCTGACTCACTTACTTGTCATGGTGGACAAGTTCACCAAGTGGATAGAAGCAAAGCCAATCAAGAAGTTGAATGGGCCGACTGCTGTGACTTTCATCTCCGACATCACAATTTGGTACGGCATACCACATAGCATCATCACCGACAACGGCACAAACTTTGCCAAAGGTGCCTTGGCCCGTTTCTGCGCGACGCAGGGCATCCGACTGGACTTAACGTCTGTTGCCCATCCGCAGTCAAACGGCCAGGTAGAGAGAGCAAACGGCCTCATCTTGTCCGGCATCAAGCCTCGACTGGTCGAGCCTCTAGAGCGTTCGGAAGGCTGCTGGCTCGATGAGCTGCCGGCCGTCCTCTGGAGCCTGCGCACAACTCCAAACAAGTCAACCGGCTTCACCCCCTTCTTCCTCGTCTATGGTTCCGAAGCCGTCATCCCAACGGACATAGAGTTCAACTCCCCTCGAGTCACCATGTACACCGAAGAGGAGGCGGAAGAAGCACGGCAAGACGGCATCGATCTGCTGGAAGAGGGCCGGCTGTTGGCACTCAGCCGGTCCAGCATCTACCGGCAGAGCCTGCACCGATACTTCAACCGGAAGGTCAAGCCGAGATACTTCCAAGAAGGAGACCTTGTGCTCCGGCTGATCCAGCGAACAGCCGGCCAGCACAAGCTCTCAGCACCTTGGGAAGGCCCTTTCATCATCAGCAAAGTGTTGGGCAACGACTCCTACTACCTGATCGATGCTCAGAAGCCCCGAGCACGCAAGAGGGACGACTCCGGCAAAGAGACGGAGCGTCCATGGAATGCAAATCTCCTCCGAAGATTTTACAGTTAATGCAGTATGTACCACACTACCTTTTGTATTAAAGTACGAAGACTTCGGGCCCCCCGAGAAGAGCTCGGGGACTGCCCTCTTTTATCTATATGATAAGAATTATGCCTACGAGTATGTTATTCTTTGTTATGCCGCTTGGCACCGGGTTCGACTAGTCGGCCCAGGGACTTGCCGTGTTGAACTATGAAATGCTTCCTGCAGCCGGAGAAGTAGTGTGTGGCACCTAAGCCATCTCCTGTCAGAAGTCACATCTCGCGGAGCGACTGTCTGGTGGACATGAGTAAGGTAGAATGGGTGTCCAAATGCAAAATGGCTAAGGACTCAAAGCATGTACATAGTTTAAAGCCGGCTTCCAGCCTTTCACAACTGACTCTTGAGCAGCCGGCTCGCCGTCCACTACTCAACTTGCTAAAAAACTCTAAACGGCTAAGTACTTGCCTTCCCAAAGTAGCCAAGTACCTGACCTAGAAACAGTCCGCGGAGCGGCTGTTTGGCTGGCAAGACGGCAACCGAGGGAAGGCGGCAAAGGAAAAAGCCAAAAGAGCAATGAGCAAGAAAAGATAGAACATGGAGAAATAATTACATAGCAAACGCCCTTGGTCAAATCTTCAAAATAGAAGTTCAAGATACACCCCGCGGGTGGAATTGTGCAAATTAACAAGTTCATCGAGACTATTGAGCAGATAAAAACTAAGATAAAGTGGCAAGCTTAGGAAGCAACAGACGGGTTCGGAGGATCGGAGGAGTCGGCGGTGCCAGTTGCCGGAGCAGCCGGCTGGTCGGTCTCTGCTTGGTCGTCTCTGGCAACGGCTGGCTCGGAAGGGCGTAGCTCGTTGCTAGAGGCGCGGTCGAGCTGGGGTTGGCCATCCGCTCCGACCTCTGGCGCCTCCTCTTCGACTCCTTCCTCCACCTCGCCTTCTTCCTCGCCACTGGAGTCAATCACCTCCGCCGAGTCCTCGCCGTCGTTCGGATTCAGTCCGAACCACTCCGGCGGGGCCCCGTCGCCATTCTCAACCCGCTCTGGGACGAAGACCCTAGTGTAGTTGTACTCGGCGATAGACGTCGCGCGCTTGACGAGATCGTCTTCCACGACCACCAACTCCGCCTGAGCTTCTAGCCGGAACGTGGCTAGATGGTCTAGGCTCAGCCCAGGGTACCACACCTTGACGAACTCTAAGGCCCGGTGCACTCTAGCCCGGGCCGAAGAGCCCTTCCAGGCCTCAAGGCGACCAACCGCTACCTCCAGCCAGTCGGCAGTCCGGCTAGGGGTACGCGGTGCCTGCATGTCCGGCCACAAGGCGGCGATCGCCTGGGTGCCGACACGTTGAAGCTGGCGCAGCATCTGGTGTGCCAACCGTAGGCGGGCCTCGATGCTCAGAATCTGCTCGTCAAGAGTTCGGGGGGCATCGGCGGCGGTCTTCGCGCCGTCCGCCCTCCGCCCTTCACGACCAGCTTCGATGGCTTGGTTGGCAGCATTCGAGTGGCCGAGGAAGAAGTCTGCCAAGACAAAGAACGAAGAACAAGTCAAAAAACTAAAAGTTGGCTCGACCAACAGCCGGCAGCTCCAAAAAGAAAAGTAAGGAAAGGCTCACCGTCGACGAGATCCTCGATCTCATGGAAGCCGGAGGTCAGCATCGCCTCCTTGTCGGTCCAGGAGGAGCGCTCGGATGCGAACTCATCAAGGAGGGCGGTCTCCTTGTCCTCCGCCTCCTTCTGGGTCTTCTTGAGCAGCTCCTTCTGCTCTGCCAGTTGCGTGACCAGCAGATCGCGCTCCGTGGCCAGCTTGCTGCACTCCTCCTCCTTGGTACGCAACGCGGTGTTGGCCTCGCCCAGCTGCTTCTGTAGGGTGGCATTGGCCTCTGCAGAAAGAAGAAGAAAAAGGCATCAGTCGTCAGCAAGAAAGGTCACCGGGGAGATCCGGCCCGACTGCTCGGCAGTCGGCCCAAATCTCAGGGACTACGACCCACAGGTGCGCCAGCGCGCCCCCACGGCGACGAAAGAAAACTCACTCCGGACGGTGCGCTTCGCTGACGGATCAATGGTGAAGATCTGCGGCCGTGGGACGGTGGTGTTCGCCGCCGAGACGGGTGATCACAATGCGTTCACTCAGGTGAACTACATACCTGCACTGAAGAACAGTGTGGTTAGCCTGGGACAGCTGGATGAGAGCTGGTTCGATGTGCACATCCGGCGTGGCGTACTCACCATCCGCAATGATCGCGGGCAGCTCCTCGCCGAGGTATCGCGCTCCACCAATCGCCTGTACAAACTCGTCTTCACGCCTGTACATCCAGTGTGCCTTGCTGTGGGGGCGGTCTCTAATGCCTGGCGCTGGCACGCACGGCTCGGCCACCTGCACTTCAACGGCCTGGAGAAGATGGCCAAGAAAGAGCTGGTGCGCGGGCTACCTCACATTGCTCACGCCGAGGAGCTGTGCGAGGCCTGTCTCGCAGGGAAACAACATCGCATTATATTCCCACAGAAGGCCAAGTACAGGGCGACTACACCACTAGAGCTTGTGCACGGTGACCTGTGCGGCCCCGTCTCTCCACCAACACCTGGGGGGCGGCGTTACGTGCTCGTACTGATCGATGATCGCAGTCGCTTCATGTGGGTGGAGCTTCTCAAGACGAAGGATGAAGCCGCGCGCGCCATCGTCAAGTTCCAGGCCGCAGCCGAGCTTGAGTGTGGGCACAAGCTTCGTGTGCTTCGCACAGATCGTGGCGGAGAGTTCACCTCGGCCACGTTCTACAAACACTGCGAGGAGAGCGGTGTGCAGCGGCACCTGACCGCGCCGTACACGCCGCAGCAGAATGGCATCGTCGAGCGGCGTAACCAGATGCTCCTGGGCATGGCAAGGAGCATGCTCAAGGCGAAGCAGGTGCCCAACCTGTTTTGGGGGGAGGCCGTGCTCACCGCTGCTTTCATCCTCAACCACAGCTTCACGCGCTCCATCGATGGCATGACACCGTACGAGGCGTGGTATGGCCAGAAGCCTGATGTGAGGTTCCTGCGCATCTTTGGGTGCGTTGGCCATGTCAAGGCAGCAGGACCACATCTGTGCAAGTTGGATGACAGGAGCATGCCGATGGTCTTCATCTGCTATGAGATGGGGTCCAAGGCGTACCGCATGTATGATCCAGTGACGAAGTGCCTGCACGTGTCCAGAGACGTGGTTTTCGACGAGGAGGCACGCTGGAACTAGGAGGCGCCCGGGGGGTCGCCGGTGAGCAGCTCCTTTACCGTCGTGTACCCTGCGTACGCCACAAGAACCGGCGTCACCAAGGCCGCTGCAGCAGAAAAAGCAGCATCGTCACCTACCTCTGCAAGTTCGTCGCGTGCCTTGTCTGCTGTAGGCAGCATCATCCCCGACACGCCCGCGGCCACATCGCCGCCCACGCATGTGGAAGGAGCGGAGGTGGTCACGTCAGAGACCACGCCGGTGCCCCTCGTGTCACCACGGGCGGTACAGCCGGATTTGTTCGACAACGCGGACAAGGTCTCTACACCACATCGATATCGCCTGGTCAAGGAGCTGCTTGGCTCAACCTCTGAAGTACCAGGAGG
>NC_041381.1:709384268-709399677 GCF_002162155.2 Triticum dicoccoides
TCGGAGGGTAGTGGTGATGATGAGGAGCTGCACCTAGTGACCGGGGAGGAACCGGCGTCCTTCGCCGAAGCCGAGCACGAGGACTGTTGGCGCCGGTCGATGCTCGACGAGCTGCAGTCCATCGACGACAACAACACCTGGACGCTCACCACGCTCCCTGCAGGTCATCAACCGATCGGCCTCAAATGGGTGTTCAAGCTGAAGAAGGATGAGGAAGGGAACGTCGTCAAGCACAAAGCCCGCCTCCTTGCTAAAGGCTATGTGCAGCGTCCTGGCGTGTACTTCGAGGAGGTGTTCGCACCGGTGACCAGACTGGAGTCCGTGCGGCTCATCCTGGCGCTGGCGGCGCACCGTGGCTAGCAAGTGCATCACATGGACGTCAAATCGGCGTTCTTGAACGGCGACCTCAAGGAAGTGGTCTATGTGTCCCAGCCACCTGGGTTCGTCGCAGAGGGGCGTGAGCAGGCTGTGTACAGGCTGCACAAAGCCCTGTATGGTCTGTGTCAAGCTCCAAGAGCATGGAACGACAAGCTGGATGCCAGTCTGACATCTCTCGGGTTCACGCGCAGCGTTGCAGAGCATGGCATGTACGCGTGTGGAACCGGGGAGAGCCTGCTCATCGTCGGGGTGTACGTGGACGATCTGGTGATCACCGGTGCAAAGGAACAGGAGGTCCTCGGGTTCAAGGAGGAGATGGAGCAGCTCTTGTCCATGAGCGACCTGGGCCTGCTTCGCTACTACCTCGGCTTGGAAGTGAAGCAGGAGCGTGGACGCACCACCATCACACAGGCAGCGTACGCCTCCAAGCTGCTCGACAAAACAGGGCTGATGGGGTGCTATCCAACTCGCACTCCTATGGAGCCACGGTGCCCGTTGAGGAAGGAGAGCAAGGAAGCCGCGGTGGACGCAACGCTCTACCGCAGCGTGATCGGCAGCCTGAGGTACCTCGTACACACATGCCCGGACATTTCGTTCACTGTGGGTTTCCTGAGCAGGTTCATGGAGGCGCCGGCAGCAGACCACTATGTAGCAGTGAAGCACCTCCTTCGATACATAGCGGGCACGCTGAGCTACGGCTGCGTGTGCCGCTATGGCGACGGCGAGTCCCTGACAGGCTTCAGTGACTCCGATCACGCCGGCGACGTGGATACCAGGAAGAGCACTTCTGGCGTGCTGTTCTTTCTTGGTGAAAGCCCCGTCGGCTGGCAATCTCAGAAGCAAAAGGTCGTCGCAATCTCATCTTGCGAGGAGGAGTACATCGCGGCGGCGACGGCGGCTTGCCAAGGAATTTGGCTTGCGCGTCTCTTCGGCGAGCTGATGAATCAACCAGCGGCGCCGTTCTCACTGTTCATTGACAACAAGTCTGCGATCTCCCTCTGCAAGAACCCAGTTCTCCATGATCGCAGTAAGCACATCGACCTTCGATATCATTTCATTCGTGATTGTGTTGAAAAGAGATGGGTGGCCGTGGAGTTCATCGGTACAAGGGAGCAGAAAGCAGACATACTGACGAAGCCGTTGAGCCGTGTTTGCTTCCAGGAGCTTCTTGGGAAGATTGGGATCGTCGACGTCAAGCTCGTTCGCCAGGGTTGAGGGGGAGATTGTTGGTTAAACCCTGTCTCCCTCGGCCTTCTCTGAATTTAGTTTGTTTTCTTCAGATAAGTGTTGCTAGACACATTCAGTTTCGACAGTAGCTAGTCGTTTTTATGTTAGCGTTTTTTCTCGCCAATTGGTTGCGTCTTGTGCGCCTTGGCTCAGTCGTAGTAGGCCCAGCACGAAGCTCGGATCATGGGGATGGACGTGGTCAGTAGTGGAGCACGTTGCTCGGGCACGTTGGTGTACTCTTGATGAATAAGAAGAGCAAAACAGAAAAGCTGCAGGTGTTGAGCGCAGCACAAAAACTTCAGTTTCTCTGTGTGTTCTTCCTCTCAGAATCCCCTCTCTCTCTCGTTCGAGCTAGAGTTTAGGGAGACAATAGTTTAGGGAGACAGATTTGGGCCACCGCGGCCAGCCATCGGAGTGGAAGAGCTGCCTCGTCTCAGCCGGACGGCCCGACCAGCACGGATCGACGGAAAACTTGGAGTCCCAACTCGCAAAACCTTAGCACACGTACATACAGCATTTGTTTGCGGCGGCTCCCGAATCCCGATCCGAGGCAGACTCATGAAAAGAAGGGATGTACGTCGAACCGGGCATGTTGGCTTGGATCTCTACCTAGGCCGCATGCCCAGGTGCAATAGAGCCCACGACCTCCGAAAACCACAGTCCCTCCTCCTGGCCCATTAGCAGCGATTTCAAACGAACCCGTCTGACCGTTTGAATCGAGACTGTCGGTGACATCTTCGGCGGCGGTGGCTGCCGCCCCGGCGGCCTGGCTAATTTCCCTTTCTTCCTATTAGAGACTAGCATCCATTCATCTGAAAGAGTTGTGAGCGTACGGTTTACCTTGGGGATCGGCTCGATCTAAGGCATGATCCATGGCCTAGGTTTCTTCTACGTGACGTTAATCCGATGAGCAATCGGCTTCTCCGCGTCCCTTGTCATCGCCGGAGCCGCCGTTCTGACCTCCACTTTGCCATAATCTTCGGCGACCTCATCACTCTCGCTCTTGTCGTCTTCTTCGCTATCCGCGAGAACCAAGAAGCGGCCTCCAACTCGCGTATCCGGCTTCCATCCCTCGGACATGGAGGAGAAATCAATGAGCTCGATCGAATCTTCCGCGTTGGGGCTCACCTGCACATGATGATCCACGACCACATCATAAATGTCAATGCGCAAACGAGATCCTACCTTAATCTGGTCGTCCATCGCTAAAAAATCGCCGGCGAGGACGTCATTGTCCATATCTATCACCGCCGTCCATCGAGAGGACGGGGAATGTTGTAGCCGGCCGACGATCCATTCCCCGGATCCACGAGAATCTCAGAAAAGAACCGCCCACCGCAACCCCTCCTCGGTTCGCGTAGTCCCCTCGTGCGCGGCCTCGATCTGATCCTGGATGGATCCATCGGGATCTGGCCGTGCCGCAAGGGACGATGGCGACGAGGTGATGAGCGGCTGCAGTAGTACCCTAGCGGCGGCCGGGGTATGAAGAGCGCGGCCCATCCGGCGCCTCCGGCGGTCGCGAGTCCCGCTCCATCGAGCAGTACCATATACGAGAGCCGCCCTAAAATTGGCCGCCCTCTCCTACCGACGGCGTATGACGGGGGAGGAAGAGGTTATGGCAGCAAATGGAATGCACAATACAGAAGAGTTATTATATGTGACAAAAACAAACTGGAAATTGACGCCAGTTCAGGCAAGCAGCCAGGCATTGGACCAACAGCTAGCAGGCCATGCAGGCAGGCATGATTATTACATGCATAAAGGCAACATGAGCTTCTTACTCCGCTCCCAATTCCATTGGACCATTATTCATACGCATGCGATATCAATGTAAGAGCAAATCACACCGGCTGTCGTCTTCAGTTAGAGTTAGGTGATGTTGTTTTGTTGTCAAGCTGCTGCTTCCTAAAATACGCCCTCCTCATCAACAGGTCATCAGTGATACGAAGAGCGCGAAACACCCCACCGATTTGTCTCTTTGCGTTGCATTCCTCGACCGAGAAGTTGTCCGAGCAACAATTTCCGTGACATTTGCTCTTTGTGTTAAATTGCTCAAAGAAGCCCGCGTCGTTGGCGGTTTCGAGCGTCGCCGGGAGCGTCTTGATGTGCTTGGATAGTACGGCGAGGTCGTCGAGGCAGTCGGTGACGCACTTGGAGGGTTTCTTGATGGCCTTGGCGAATGCGGCCGCCTCCGCCGCCTTCTTGGCGACGACTTGGACTGACATTGCGATCACGTCCTTCACTTGAGGCGTCCTGACATCCAGGTTGTTTAGTAGCAGATCGATGCACTCAAATTTGTACGTAGCAGTCGCGCATGTGGCGTTGATAGCTTCAATGCTGGGCCAGGCTCTTGGTCCGATCGAACAACTGCAGGGGCGATAGCGATGGCGACGGCGATGACGATGGCAAGCAGAGCCGAGGCGGTGTAAGGCAGCAGATAAATGGCCATGGTAGTCGATGAATGGATGATCTTTCTCTCCCTCTCTATTGTTATGTGATGGATATATTTGGTCAGGTGGGTGGGTGTGTGCGCACTTGCAGCGACAGAGCAGATTAGCTAGCTGGTGTTCCCCTTCTTATATAGGCATACACATACACCAGATAGATAGATAGATAGATAGCACCGTATGCATGCTTCCTTGCTTTTGGACGCCTATTTTTAGTAGCTCGGCCAATTTCAGCGCAGGCAGTTGACAAGGAGCTACCTAATTTAGTTGTGGCCACATAACAATCAAAATAATAGTTGTGGTCATGAATCCATCGACTTGTTCTCCCTACCTAATATAGAATTATAGATAGACGACAAGCTTGCTGGCTAGATTATCTTAATTGTTTTTTCCCTCCAACCCTTGCTATGTGTGCAAAACAAACTCCGGCCATATGTTTATGTTTAGAATACAGACAGAATACAGCTCCCTCCATCCGGGTTTCAAGGCCCAAGAGCCACCCAGCCGAGTCTTTTTTTTTTACTAGAGTAACTAGAACATAAAGGCGTACGTTGTTGTGCCCGTTCGTCTTAAGGGAAGAACAAGTGACAGTGAAATTTAGATGGTCTAAAACTAAATACTTGTTCGAATTCCTGGGTGCATTCAAAGGTTTAGGTGGCGGATTCCATAAAATCAATGTTCAATGGGGTTTCTGGACAAAATATCGATGCTCCATGTACGTCTATATACCATGACAATTATAGAATAATAAGATTCTAGCGCTTTCACATAAAAACCAGTATCACATAGCATAGAAAGAGAACAAATATTTTACAGTCGTTGTTTCAGGCTAATTGCTCAATATTGACAGTAAATGGTCCATTGGGTGGGTTGGCATGAAGCGCAAAATCCAATCCTCACTTCCATTCAAGAGTTTTGGAAGAAAGTGCACAAGGCAAGATTTAACCCTACTTACCTAAGCGAACACACCTGATTATTAACTAACACCACCTCGAAGTTGAATCATTGTGCTATGATTAATTTACCTGAACAGTGACATTATTTAATCAAAGTAGTAAAAGATAACATGGTAAGGGCGAATGGTCTTTGCCCCGTATTTCCTATTTGATCAAAGACCCCAAGGTTGGTTTCTTCACACATACATTTTCTACTGATATTTCTATAATTCCTATGGCCATCAAAAACAACATCCTATTTTCCAACCTTCTCCATAACTTCTAGCACTGATTGAGGTATACACTTATTAGGGGTGGGCTTGTTTCATGTCTACTCCTAATGAAGCAGTTGGTAGTCTCGCTTCCACGGTTAAATTTCTTCCCACCATAGCCGGGTTTTTTTTGTCCTCATTCCCACCTCCCACGTACCAGCAATCCACCCTGGTTCCAGCGCTGAACCAAAAAATACGATGCCCATGCGAGGTTCCTACAGCGATCGATTCCCACCTCCCACATGGTCGATCGAGAACAAAACGCTTAGAAAAAAATCTACAAAAATAAACCTACGAAAAAACCCGGGTGGAATTGGTCGCACGTACGAGCGATTCCTCCTGACCTAGAATCAGTCGCACGCACGAGATGCTCGCCGCCGTTCTCCGTCCGTACGTCGACGCCGCTGACGTCCCCTTCGCCGCCGATACATCCCTTCGCCGCTGCTCTCCCAGTTCAAAGACGATCCCCATCTGGTGTCTGACGGCGATCCCGGATGCGACGCTGTTCTTGTTGAGGATTCAGGACCCGCGTCTGGATCCGGCGCCTATCGCTTTCAGGCGCCGCCGCTGATCGCGTACAGGATCCGGCGCCGAAACTACACAAGGCGCCGCCACTGATCGCGTACACGATCCGGCGCCGAAACTACACCAGGATCGGCAGGCGTTGATTGCAGAATATAGGTAAACAACACATGATCCAGCTTATACAGTACAAAATTTTAACACAAATGGTCGTTACTTTTTATAGTCTAGCCTCAGTAGCCCACATTTGAAATTACTCCTTGCATCTTTCTGAGCACAGTTGGTAGTAACCAGCTGTTATGAAATGATCCTGTTGATAATGAATAAGCTGTCCAAAGTGAAGTGGTGCTGAATAGCAAATAGGAGAATAGGGCTGAACCATCGACTTGCCTGTAGGTTACTCTATACATGAACGTGCTAGGCAGGATAGTCTAGGATCATGAAAGAAAACATTGTAAGCCATAGTTGAGTGTAGACATAATTAAGATTGGCAAATTGAAACATATTCGTTTGGAAAGAGCATTTGGTAACTGAAGTTGCCTTATCATACATAAATGACATGCCCTTCTCCTTTTCCCACACTTTAACTTTAGTAGTCAAAATCTCCAGCAGGGCTACATGGTAAAACAATATTGAAGTTTAGAAAATAGGTGGGAATGAGTGTCAGGTGTATCTGACTAACAGGTGCATCAAATGACCCGTAAGCATGTTTCCAGAAGATTTCACATTGTTGAATATTTTAAATAAAGATTCAGTTATGTCCAATGATAGTATTCATCTAGAACAAATTAAGCAGGGGGTAAAATTCAACATACTCACAGCTATTGTCCAAGCAATCCAAAATGATAATCACGTGAAGGCTCAACCAAACAATAGAAATTTCCAGTAGAAACACACACAAAAGTATGGAGGCATACATGGAATTTTGCTGACCAATACGTCCTTGCCTTCTCCGCACGCTTGAGATTTATGTGAGCTCCTCGACCAGCATTATAGCGATTTTGATCCTGAAATTGAAGCCATATAAATGGTCTATGGCAGATGCAACAATATAATACTTTGACTATAAAGCATTTAAAGATAAGAAAAAAATCATTTTCCCCCTCATATTCACCGAGCCAACCCTCCTCTTCAGTTGCTGATGTCCATTTTCCCACCTTTTCTAGTATGTCCTTTCTGCTTAGAGCAAGATCTCTTGCTTCTGCAATTCGGTCATCCATATCTGTAAGCAGCTCTGAGAGATCTGCTCTACCTACAAATCAAAATTTATACATTGTCAAATTCAACATATAACAGTACTGTGCCTTTAGGAAACTAAGAGCAATATGGTAACAGTAAAATGTCTTCCTTTAGGAGACTACCATTGATATACTTAGTAAAAACAACTGAGTACTTCTAAAATTATCCTCATGTTTGAGTATTATCAGCCTTTACTTCTGCAATTAAATATTGCCATTTATTTTAGACAATTGACTTTTTTGTATGTCAATGATATTTTCCACATAATCAAGAAGTAGTTAGCTTGAGCACCCCACCCCCGCTGTTTCAGGGAGCTTTCATTCCATAGGTTAGTATGGGGAATTCAAAAAGCCAGGCAAGTGAATGTAAACCAGAAGATGACTTAACTACAGGAATGATGCACGCTTTCATAAATTGCTACACATGCGATCCTTGCATTTCTAACAAGTGACAAGCTCTATACGTAATGTGTTGCAGGCCTTACTAACGGGACAAATGTTGAAGAATACAATGCAAGGATCATAACGGTAGCTCGAAATGCAGACGATAATTATGCGACGCTTCCAGGTATAACCCTGCGTGAATCATGCTCCGATTATGCAGAGATTATATAGTCAGAAAAGGGAAAAGTGAGGAAATCAGAGGCTACATCCTTTTCCTTTCCCAGCAGCCACTCCCGTAAAAGTTGGATCGGATCGCACGAGGCGATCAGGAGGCGACGAGGCCCTTGCGCGCCGCTGGTGACGCCTCCGGTTCCCTCTCTCTCCGTCTGCCGCTTCGGCGGCGGGAGGGAGGGGGAACCTCGGGTCTATTCGTTAGGTGGGTGTGTGGTAGGGTTAGGGTTGAGGGAGACGCTGCCGAGGCCGTTGCGGTGGTGTCGCGTCGGAATAAGTTTCTCCGGGCTCCGTTCGCGGTCAGGCGAGGCTTTTGCTTTCGTCTAGGAGCCAGCGGAGTTGGGGATCCCCGGGTCTCGTCGAGGTCGCGGGCGTTGGTGGCTGGAGGTCCATCGGCACTGGCCGTTTGGGTCCTCAAATGGGCGATGGATTCAGGGAGACGAAGACCCTTCTTCTTCCTTGTTGGTATGATTTGCTGTTGCTGTTCTTCTCCTTCCTCTTTGCTGATGCTGGTGGGAGATCCTGCTTGGTCTGGGCGGATGGCCCAGCCGCGGTGCTGGACCGGTCGGATGACTCGAGTTCTCTTCTCTTCGGAAGGGACACTTTTCGCGGTACTCAAAGCCAAAGATGGCGACGACTGTTGCAGGTGTGTTGGATTGATGTCCATGCCCTCTCAGCGCTGGTGTCAAGAAAGGAGGAAGCAGTGTGGCGGCAATTGTACCGTGGTCGAAGATGATGACCTGCTTGCGACTGGTTGCAGATCCTTCTGCTGCAGGGGTCTTCTCTCTAGATTCAGGGATGATGACACAGGGCTCCGGAGATCTTCTTGTGTTATGGTTGTCTTAGGGTACTCTAGGTGTTCATGGTCCTTTGTGTTTACGTTTCAGTGTGCTTGTAAGGGTCAACTTCTTTGTACTGATTCGTGATATGAATGAAAAAATTCTCAAAAAAAAAGAAAAGGGAAAAGTGGCATTCAATCAATGATAAGTTATTTATTTAACGAATATAGTAATTTAATTCTTTAGTAAGTTCTGATTTCTGACATCTTTTCTAATTTATTAATAGGTGTGCATTTGATAGAAAAGGAAACAGATCTGCGCCATACAGAAATATATATGGTATAACTGGAATAAGCCATGATCTGCTAACCAGCTGTCCTCCGCATGGCATACTATATATGTTAACCTACTCTGCCATCCCTCCTCCCCCTCCTTACTCTCCCTTCGCCCAGGCCTGGAGGAGAATTTCCCGAGGAGTACGTTGTGTAAGCAAGGACCACATCAAGAAGGCGAGTTCCTCTAGGTATGACAATTTATGCATCTTTCTCTTCTCTAAAAGTGTAATAGCTATTAGATTAGTATCATCTTTTGGTTTAGGTATACCATCAAATTCCAGATAAAGTACACCAGTGGAGATAGTGCCAGCTTATAAAAATCTCATAGCCAATACAATTAATTGTAGATCTAACCAAGCAGTCCTATTAAGTGGGCTGCAACTAATGAAAAGCAGTTCATTTAGATATTTTAGGCTAACAGTCTATTCTGGACATTAAAACTGCGGCACACCCCTAGCTTTTCAACCGATGAATAGGGCTCACTGCCTAATTTTGCATAGCCAAGCAAACTTCATAATCCAAAATAATGTTAAGATACAATGTGGTGCTAAAATTTAGTGAACAGTCAAAAGTTGAACATCAAGTTAAGCAAGCAGAACAATTTACCAGAGCAATCTGTCCATTTGAGGACCTCATGGTTTTATCCATGCCTGTCTTGTAAGTCCATCTTAGTGATTCCATCAAGGAGCTCTCAGCGAGAATATCTAGGCTTGGGAAAGATCTCTCATGAGGAACGTAAAACAGTTAAGGTATGTGCATAACTTCACGAGGCCCTTGCATGGATGTACACAACTACAGGTAATAGATGATAACCACCTGAAATGTCTTCCTTTTGAAATCTTTAAAATATACACAAGACATTCTAAAAGAAAAAAAATACTGTGAAGATTTACAATCAAAGACTGTTTTTATCTATAACAAACTCATATTCCCAAGAAATTCATCATGGTGATGCACATGGGACATAGGGAACAACAAATATTGATGATGATAGTATTACCAGGTTGTACTTTATAGATTTATTAACTGTTAGCAATCTAAATTTTGACAAGCATGTGAAAAAATAAGTCAATGTAAACTTGCAGTAAGAGGATACAAATGTAAAGAGTGAATCTGTTCTCCACCATCATACTTTGACAATAAGTGTCGTATTAGATAATCCACATGATTATAATACACTAGTAGAAAAAGGGTCATTTGTCTCGGTTCTTAAGGGCCTTTTGTCCCGGTTGTTGAACCAGGACTAAAGTGTCGTTACTAATGCCCTGGGCCTTTAATCCCGGTTCTTACATGAACTGGGACAAATGGGCCTCCACGTGCCCCGTGCGGTGAGCCCAGGCAGGAGGCCCTTTGGTCCCGGTTGGTGGCACAAACCGGGACCAATAGGCATCCACGCGTCAGCAGCTAGCAGGAGCTGAGGTTTTTTTAACGGGGTGGTTTAGGGGTTTTGGGGGGGTTAATTTAGGTGTTTCATATATTGTGTTATCTAGCTAATTAATAGAGAGAAGTGTCCTCTCTTATCTCCGTGCTTGGTCGACGTACGCTACGTATTATACGTATAGAGAGGACTCGACACGCTAGCTAGTAAGCAAATGAAGGAAACAGAAGATCGTCATGGACATATGCATACAGAGAGAAGTGATATCGACCACCTCTCCTTCTCCGAGAGATTGGTCGAACAACAAGTTCTCGTATATCTATCCGACGCTACTGGCTACATATATACAATATAATTATCTCTTACAATATAATCTCCTAATTATATATGAACTCAGGGTCCACATGGTATTCTCCGTCTTTAGCGATCACGTGGTAAGGAAGAATGCCGCCAATTCCTCTTGAATTGCTCGCATACGACCTGGCGGTAGGAGTTCATCCTGCATCTAAAAGATCTAATTTGAAGAAGGGGGTCAATACATATATCTATGAATAAATGAAACTCAACACAATGATGGTAATAAAATAAAATTGTGAATATTATTGCTTACGCACTTCATATTGTTCGTCAGAGTAGCCCCGCTCACAGGTCGTGTGGCGGATGGACCCTGGCACAACCACTTTACAAGAAATAGAGGTCAATCAAACTGATAAGCAAGCATGCTATAAATGGTATTGATGAAGCTAGCGCTTGAATCACTAGGAGATGCGCGGAACATGTTAGTAGTACTTACTTTCGGGTGTCTAAATTGCAGCTTCTTCGGCAGTCCCGGAGCTTTTTTGGTGAATTTTGTCCAAACCCTGTCAGACAAAGAAAACAATTACTTGATATCAGGAAATGAACAAAGTTGCTGATATGGTGCGATAATGATCGATTTAACTTACTTCTCAAGCATTTCAGTCACGTCCGCATACTCCTTAGGATCTTTTTGTCTCGAGTCTAAGATGGTTACTAGGCCCCGCTCAATCTTAATATCTAGGAGAATATAGTGGAAGCTGCGCACGCATGCATAACTCATCAATTACATTACTATAACCTGGACTAATAAGGGAAACCAAATATGCACAAGACCGTAACACTCACTTGAAGCCGTAAGGAAAGAGTATTATATCTTTGTTTTCATTTATTATCAACGATCGTAGCAAGTTGGCCTAGGTATCTTTGGCATGAAATTTAACCTCATTTGCATCTACGAGATTTGTGTTAATGAACCCAATATCACCGGTTTGTCTTTTTTTCAATTCGGCGATCTTCAATCTGCATAATATAGTGAGGATAATTAAAAATACATGCAATCAAAGAGCTGACCTATATATAGAGACTTAATGACAGAGATAGTACTACTTACAAACAGTAGCAAGTGATCGTTAATTTATCGAGGGCCATTTGATTGAAAAACTGAAAGAACTCCTCAAATGGAACATGCAACAGATCAATTCCAACGAGGTCATGCTTCTCTTTAACGAATAGCGTGAAAGTATTCGTCCCCCCAGACTCTCTGCAGGTTTTCATGTACCAATCATGGAATCTTCGCATCATCATTGTTAGAGATTTTTCATCTTTGACGAGAGGCTTCCCGTACTCGTATCTGTGTTCGTCCACCTCCAAGAAATCATAATGTACATCGTCAGGCAGGTAATCTCCAAGATTGCTATAACCAGGCATCATCCTCGGATCATTAGCGACGATGTCGCTAGACACCTTGAGCGGGGGGCACGATTGGTCCGCTTGTTCGCCGAGATGGGCAATTTTTTTCCCAGCTCGTCGTTCTGCTATCCTTTGATCACTGATAGTACTTCCCGACCGCTTCGCTTCGAGAAATGACTTTTCAATAATGCAGTCATAGTTGGCTTTCGGCGGAGACTTTGGTGATTTCTTCAGGGCAGCCAGAGTGCGATTCGCTTTCACCGGATCTATCTTCTCCTCCGGAGGTGGATGTTTCTTCGCTTTCACCCCTTCAAAGATGTTCGTCACTTCGGCTCGCACGATCTTCGCGGTTTCCTCCTTGGTACTCTCGTATGGTAACTTCTCTGGAGTCTTGAGAGAAGGACTGAATCTGTATTGCCTCCCGCCTCTGGCTGCACTGCTAGAAGCCGGAGCAGACGGAGCGGCTGCGGCTATCTTCTTTCATGCTTGCTTATGAGGCGGAGGAGAAGGACTACGACGCTCCGGACCAGCTGGAGCGGCGGCGGGTCTCTTCCTCCCTTGCTGACGAGGCGGAGAAGGAGGAGTCTGGCTGCTCGGGCGCGCCGGCGCAGGTGGAGAAGGAGGCGGAGTGCCGCCATTCGCCGGAGAAGGAGGCTGAGTGCCCTGATCACTCGCCGCAGGAGGAGGAGGCGTCCAGTTCGGAAGGTTGATGAGCTCCTTCCGCCATAGGCATGGAGTCTTCAGACAAGAACCCAGCCGAGTCTCCCCGTCACCCGTAGGGTGGTCAAGCTCGAGGTCCTCAAATCCGTCTGTGATTTCATCCACCATCACCCTAGCATATCCTTCTGGAATCGGCTGGCAGTGAAAAGTTGCGCCAGGTTCAAGAGGTGCAACAGAGCCAATAGCCGCGTTGACTTTCAATTTCATCCACTACATCATAAGGTGGCAATGCTGAGACTCCGTGATAGCATCCATGGGGTAGCTAGCACGAGCCGTGAAGACAGGCTCCTGAAGCAGCTCCGTGGAAGCCACGCTGCTTCTCCGCTGAGATGGCGGGGTAGCTTCGGGTGTAGATTCGGCAGGTCGAGTGCTGCAAACTACGTCTCGTTCCTCTAGCGCTTGTACCCTTGCGTGCAGCGCCTGTAGTTGGGTCAACTCCTTTTTCTTCTTCCTCTCCCGGCGTTTGTAACCGCCTGCGTCGGGAAATCCAGCCTTCCACGAAAGGGAGCCTGGCGTGCCTCGTGTCCGTCCAGGGTGCTCAGGATTCCCGAGGGCCCCTGTGAGCTCGTCGTTCTCTCTGTCCGGAACGAACATCCCTTGCCGCGCTTTTTCAATATACTCCTGAAGCTTCTCGATGGGTGTGTTCAGCTGCTCGTTGGTCCAAACGCACTTCCCTGTTACAGGGTTCAATTTCCCCCCAACCCCGAAGAACCAAGTCCTGCAATTGTCTGTCCAGCGTCGCGTCTCTGGTTCGATCCCTTTATCAAGGAGGTCATTCTCAGCCTTGTCCCACAACGGCCGGGCTTTCAGGTAGCCACCTGACCCCGTGCGATGGTGATGCTTCTTCTTTGCAGCATTTTTCTTGTTTGTCGCTGACATCTTCGCTACTCTCTCAGATTTCTTTTTGGTGACAAATGCGGGCCATTGATCTTTGATCTTCTCAAATCGGCCGATGAATTCTGGAGTCTTTTCTTGGTCGACAAACGATGATTTCAGCTCATTCTTCCACCTCCTGAATAGCTCATCCATCTTCTTAAGAGCATAAGCCTTGATCATTGGCTTTTTAACTGGATTCTCCGGACCCTCCTATAGCGGGAAGGTGAAATTTTCCTGCAGCGCGGTCCAAAGATCAGCTTTCTGCCTATCGCTGACATAAGACACCTAAGAGTCTTTGTCCTTAGGCTTCAACCATTGCTCGATGCTGATCGGGATCATGTCCCTAACTAGAACCCCACACTGAGCATTAAATTTTTGCTTGATCCGGAGGGGTTCAATCGTTTGGCCAGCGCGATCAATTTCGATGATTGTGTACCTTTCAACCGTGCGCAACTTTCTCTTCGGGCCTCGTCTCGTTACCGAAGTGTTACTCGATCCGGAGGGCTAGAAAAGAAGAAAAAGAAGAGAGTTAATATGTGTACATACCAAAAACAATTAATGCATCAATTAGCTATATTGAGCACATGCTTAATTAATTAATATATAATACCTAGCCGGACTCCGTTCGGTCACCGAAGCCGTCATCACGGTGTCCTTCTTCCTCCATTCGGTCACCGGAGCCATCATCACGGTGTCCTTCCTCCTCCGTTCGGTCACCGGAGCCATCATCATGGTGTCCTTCCTCCTCCATTGTTTGATCATCATCGTAGCCTGCTTCTTCATCATGTCTTTCCAGACAATCGGTGCATGTGTCGTTGAGAAACGACAAGACGACATCACTTCCGTGTGCGATTATCTCCCCCAACGCCGCTTCTGTTGCTTTGTCTCGGGGGTGCGGATCCATAGTTTCTCCAAATATTTACAACATGGCAATTATTATTCAAACATGACAGATGGATATATTAGTGGCAAACATACGTTCTCTAGGGTTTGGGGTGGCCTGGCCTCGACGCTTCTCTAGGGTTTGGGGGTGGCCTCGTCAACGCTTCAAGGGTTTGGGGTGGCCTCAACAACGCTCCAAGGGTTTGGGGTGGCCTCAACAACGCTCCAAGGGTTCGGGGTGGCCTCGACGACAACACTCTTTTAACATGGTAAATTTGGGTGGCCTCAAGAGAGTTTCTCGATTGGGTAGGGGCGCGGCGGGAGGGGGTAGGAGACCGACATCGTTTTTTTCTAGGGTTTGGGTGTCCTCGAGAGTTTTGGTCAAGCGAGAGGGCCGGGGGGTGCTCCCAACGTCCCCCCTCACGTTAACAAAGAACTACCTTAAAAAAAGACTTGCTTCGCCATGGGTGCTCGATCGGTGCGACGTGGACTCGGAGGAAACACTTTATGAGAATGCGGTGGTGGCCGGGCCGGGCGGTTTTCTTTTCCTTCTTCATTTTTTCCTTTGCTTTTTCTTATATGTTTGTTTTCGTTTTCATTCTACATTTTTGTACATATGAAAAAATAAAGTTTCTATACAAAAGTGCACAATTTTTATGAACAAATTAAAACATTTAAATTAACTATACATCTAAATAAATATAACTACACATCTGAAATTTTCCTAATCTTGAAACTAAACTAAACATAAACTAAAATAATATAACTACACATCTATCCATACATACATACACATACATATACATCTACATTATATATGTACAAAAAAATACTAACTTTATGAACATAAAAAGGCCTACGAACAAAAAACATCAGATCAATATTTTCATCCATCCATATATACATACATACATCGATATATATATATAAACTTTACTAATAAAAAACCACAGCGGGCCGCGGCGGTGGCAGCTCACAGCGTGGGTGGCGACGGCGATGGAGGGGGCAGGGTAGGGCGCGGGCTCTAGGGCAGGGGCAACGACGACAATGGGGGCGGGCCGGGGCAGGGGGCGCGCGTGGCGGAGACGGAGGGGGCTG
>NC_041381.1:709399902-709480122 GCF_002162155.2 Triticum dicoccoides
GCGGGCTCTAGGGCAGGGGCAACGACGACAATGGGGGCGGGCCGGGGCAGGGGGCGCGCGTGACGGAGACAGAGGGGGCTGGCCGGAGCAGGGGCGCGGGCGACGGCGACGGGGGAAGGGGGGCGGAGCAGGGGCACGGGCGACGGCAAAGGCGACGAGAGCGAAGGCGACGGCGGGGGCGGGCCGAGGCAGGGGCAGCCTGGCGGCGTCGATGTGCTCGGCGTCGTCGGGGGCAACTGGTGTGATGAACTCTGCAAAATTTCTAAGTGCCACTTATATACCAAGAGCATTGGTCCCGGTTCGTGGCACCAACCGAGACCAATGCCACCCTTTAGTCCCGGTTGGTGCCACGAACTGGGACCAAATGTCAGTTTTTGGTAGCCGAAAGGGCGGGAATCGGCAGCCTTTGGTCCCGGTTGGTGGCCCCAACCGGGACTAAAGGGTGGCATTGGTCCCGGTTGTTGCCACGAACCGGTACCAATGCAACCCTTTAGTCCAGGTTGGTGCCACCAACCAGGACCAAAGGCCTTGTGCTGCCCCGCATCGAAATTTTAGTACCACCTCGCTAGCTGAGAGAGCTCGAGAGTGGTTTATAAGCGCTGCTGCGCCCACCCTCTCGAGCTCCTCTCAATTACAGGCTTTCGGGCCTAACCGTACGTTGTGTGCATGTGGGCCTACTAGGCCTCCTGCGGGCCTGAATCCTGGCCCATGTTTGGGTTTCTAGTCGTATTCAGGCCGTGGGGGCATCAGTAGGTGGCACTTTTTCTTTGTTTTTTTGTTGTTTTTGTTGTTTTTGTTGCTTTATTTATTTTGTTTTGTTTCTACTTACAACAAAATACTTACTGTTGCTATTTCTATTCATTTTATTAAAGTTTATTTTTAATTAATTTTCTTTTAGGTCACAAAGTTATAAACTTTCTGTTACTGCCATTAGTTTTCAATTTGAGTAGTTAAAATTTGAATTCTTTGAAATTTGTGTGAATCACTAGTTTGTGATTAACTTTACTATAAAAATAGATTTTGGAGTGATTCTTTTTCCTGCTATTTAATATCACTGTGTTCTATGATTCTATTCAAAAACAGATTTTGTTATTTTGTTACGAAGGGATTTCATTTTTTTAACTTATTTGAATTCCATAGTTTTTCTGTGTTCAAAATGCACCATTCAAAGCCACATCATCAATTTTCAACCCTTTCTCACTTCATTTGTTATTTTTCATGCATTTAGTGATTTTTTTGAGCTATAAGACCTTGAAATTGAAAAGCATTTCAAATGAACTCTGAAAAGGTTGAAAGTTGGCATGGTATCATCATTTTACCCACATAGCATGTGCAAGAAAGTAGAGAGGCTTACGGCAAAAACTGGATGCACTTCGTGTACAAAATGGACAATCTCTTTCAAAGTATCAGGGTTTCATACAAAAAATCGTCTGTTACAAAGAGATTTCATATTTTTGAACTTATTGAACTCCATAGTTTTTCTGTGTTCAAAATGCACCATTCAAAGCCACATCATCAATTTTCAACCCTTTCTGACTTCATTTGTTATTTTTCATGCATTTACTGATTTTTTTGAGCTATAAGACCCTGAAATTGAAAAGCATTCCAAATGAACTCTGAAATGGTTGAAAGTTGGCATGGTATCATCATTTCACCCACATAGCATGTGCAAGAAAGTAGAGAGGCTTACGTTAAAAATTTGATGCACTTCGTGTACAAAACGGATAATCTCTTTCGAAGTATCAGGGTTTCATACGGAAATTCGTCTGTTACAAAGGGATTTCATTTTTTTGAACTTATTTGAAATCCATAGTTTTTCTGTGTTCAAAAAGCACCACTTAAAGCCACATGATCAATTTTCAACCCTTTCTGACTTCATTTGTTATTTTTCATGCGTTTACTGATTTTTTGAGCTATAAGACCCTGAAATTGAAAAGCATTTCGAATGAACTCTGAAAATGTTGAAAGTTGGCATGGTATCATCATTTCACCCACATAGCATGTGCAAGAAAGTAGAGAGGCTTACGGCAAAAAATGGATGCACTTCGTGTACAAAACGGACAATCCTTTTCGAAGTATCAGGGTTTCATACGGAAATTCGTCTGTTACAAAGGGATTTCATTTTTTTAAACTTATTTGAACTCCATAGTTTTTCTGCGTTCAAAATGCACCACTTAAAGCCACATCATCAATTTTCAACCCTTTCTTACTTCATTTGTTATTTTTCATGCATTTACTGATTTTTTTGAGCTATAAGACCCTGAAATTGAAAGGCATTTCGAATGAACTCTGAAAAGGTTGAAAGTTGGCATGGTATCATCATTTCACCCACATAGCATGTGCAAGAAAGTAGAGAGGCTTACAGCAAAAACTGGATGCACTTCGTGTACAAAACGGACAATCTCTTTCGAAGTATCAGGGTTTCATACGGAAATTCGTCTGTTACAAAGGGATTTCATTTTTTTTGAACTTATTTGAACTCCATAGTTTTTCTGTGTTCAAAATGCACCATTCAAAGCCACGTCATCAATTTTCAACCATTTCTGACTTCATTTGTTATTTTTCATGCATTTACTGAATTTTTTGAGCTATAAGACCCTGAAATTGAAAAGCACTACAAATGAACATGGATAGATAAGGGACCAAATTAATAGTAGTTCATCATCACATTAAAACCAAAGTACATACATAGTTCAAATTGAACAACATATAGCTCTCCAGAGCATCTAGTTAAACCATACATTGAAACTATGTAAAACCTTTCAATGCAACAATAAATGCGATCATAGTCACAACTAAGGTAACAATTGATCCAACGCCATAATGATACCACGCCTCGGTATGAATGGCATATTTTCTAATCTTTCTAATCTTCAACCGCATTGCATCCATCTTGATCTTGTGATCATTGACGACATCCGCAACATGCAACATCTCAATTTTTTTCCTTCAAGTAATTGTTTTCTTCTTCAACTAAATTTAATCTCTCGACAATAGGGTCGGTTGGAATTTCCGGTTCAACCACCTCCTACATAAATAAAATATATGTCACGTTGGTCGCCATAGTTGTCATAAACAATAAATGAACCAAATAGTTATAAAAATATAATATATACCACATCCTAATCATAGACAGGACGTGGGCCGACGGGGGAGGATACCAGAACCATCACACTATATCATAACAAGGAATAATAAAATTAAGAAAATGCAGGGTGGCGTTGGCCTCTGCAGAAAGAAGAAGAAAAAGGCATCAGTCGTCAGCAAGAAAGGTCACCGGGGAGATCCGGCCCGACTGCTCGGCAGTCGGCCCAAATCTCAGGGACTACGACCCGCAGGTGCGCCAGCGCGCCCCCACGGCAAAGAAAGAAAATTCACTCCGGACGGTGCGCTTCGCTGACGGATCAATGGTGAAGATCTGCGGCCGTGGGACGGTGGTGTTCGCCGCTGAGACGGGTGATCACAATGCGTTCACTCAGGTGTACTACATACCTGCACTGAAGAACAGTGTGGTTATCCTGGGACAGCTGGATGAGAGCTGGTTCGATGTGCACATCCGGCGTGGCGTACTAACCATCCGCAATGATCGTGGGCAGCTCCTCGCCGAGGTATCGCGCTCCACCAATCGCCTGTACAAACTCGTCTTCACGCCTGTACATCCAGTGTTCCTTGCTGTGGGGGCGGTCTCTGATGCCTGGCGCTGGCACGCACGGCTCGGCCACCTGCACTTCGACGACCTGGAGAAGATGGCCAAGAAAGAGCTGGTGCGCGGGCTACCTCACATTGCTCACACCGAGGAGCTGTGCGAGGCCTGTCTCGCAGGGAAACAGCATCACATTCCATTCCCACAGAAGGCCAAGTACAGGGCGACGGCACCACTAGAGCTTGTGCACGGTGACCTGTGCGGCCCCGTCTCTCCACCAACACCTGGGGGGCGGCGTTACGTGCTCGTACTGATCGATGATCACAGTCGCTTCATGTGGGTGGAGCTTCTCAAGACGAAGGATGAAGCCGCGCGCGCCATCGTCAAGTTCCAGGCCGCAGCCGAGCTGGAGTGTGGGCACAAGCTTCGTGTGCTTCACACCGATCGTGGCGGAGAGTTCACCTCGGCCACGTTCTACAAACACTGCGAGGAGAGCGGTGTGCAGCGGCACCTGACCGCGCCGTACACGCCGCAGCAGAATGGCATCGTCGAGCGGCGTAACCAGACGCTCCTGGGCATGGCAAGGATCATGCTCAAGGCGAAGCAGGTGCCCAACCTGTTTTGGGGGGAGGCCGTGCTCACCGCTGCTTTCATCCTCAACCACAGCTTCACGCGCTCCATCGATGGCATGACACCGTACGAGGCGTGGTATGGCCAGAAGCCTGATGTGAGGTTCCTGCGCATCTTTGGGTGCGTTGGCCATGTCAAGGCAGCAGGACCACATCTGCGCAAGTTGGATGACAGGAGCACGCCGATGGTCTTCATCTGCTATGAGATCGGGTCCAAGGCGTACCGCATGTATGATCCAGTGATGAAGTGCCTGCACGTGTCCAGAGACGTGGTTTTCGACGAGGAGGCGCGCTGGAACTAGGAGGCGCCGGGGGGGTCGCCGGTGAGCAGCTCCTTTACCGTCGTGTACCCTGCGTACGCCACAAGAACCGGCATCACCAAGGCCGCTGCAGCAAAAAAAGTAGCATCGTCACCTACCTCTGCAAGTTCGTCTCGTGCCTCGTCTGCTGTAGGCAGCATCATCCCCGACACGCCCGCGGCCACGTCGCCGCCCACGCATGTGGAAGAGCGGATGTGGTCATGTCAGAGACCACGCCGGTGCCCCTCGTGTCACCACCGGCGGTACAGCCGGATTTGTTCGACAACGCGGACAAGGTCTCTGCACCACATCAATATCGCCTGGTCAAGGAGCTGCTTGGCTCAACCTCTGAAGTACCAGGAGGTGCTGAGAGCCCCCCCGCCATCGGAGGGTAGTGGTGATGATGAGGAGCTGCACCTAGTGACGGGGGAGGAACCGGCGTCCTTCGCCGAAGCCGAGCACGAGGACTGTTGGCGCCGGTCGATGCTCGACGAGCTGCAGTCCATCGACGACAACAACACCTGGACGCTCACCACGCTCCCTGCAGGTCATCAAGCGATCGGCCTCAAATGGGTGTTCAAGCTGAAGAAGGATGAGGAAGGGAACGTCGTCAAGCACAAAGCCCGCCTCATTGCTAAAGGCTATGTGCAGCGTCCTGGCGTGGACTTCGAGGAGGTGTTCGCACCGGTGACCAGACTGGAGTCCGTGCGGCTCATCCTGGCGCTGGCGGCGCACCGTGGCTGGCAAGTGCATCACATGGACGTCAAATCGGCGTTCTTGAACGGCGACCTCAAGGAAGTGGTCTATGTGTCCCAGCCACCTGGGTTCGTCGCAGAGGGGCGTGAGCAGGCTATGTACAGGCTACACAAAGGCCTGTATGGTCTGTGTCAAGCTCCAAGAGCATGGAACGACAAGCTGGATGCCAGTCTGACATCTCTCGGGTTCACGCGCAGCGTTGCAGAGCATGGCATGTACGCGCGTGGAACCGGGGAGAGCCTGCTCATCGTCAGGGTGTACGTGGACGATCTGGTGATCACCGGTGCAAAGGAACAGGAGGTCCTCGGGTTCAAGGAGGAGATGAAGCAGCTCTTGTCCATGAGCGACCTGGGCCTGCTTCGCTACTACCTCGGCTTGGAAGTGAAGCAGGAGCGTGGACGCACCACCATCACACATGCAGCGTACGCCTCCAAGCTGCTCGACAAAACTGGGCTGATGGGGTGCTATCCAACTCACACTCCTATGGAGCCACGGTGCCCGTTGAGGAAGGAGAGCAAGGAAGCCGCGGTGGATGCAACGCTCTACCGCAGCGTGATCGGCAGCCTGAGGTACCTCGTACACACACGCCCGGACATTTCGTTCACTGTGGGTTTCCTGAGCAGGTTCATGGAGGCGCCGGCAGCAGACCACTATGTAGCAGTGAAGCACCTCCTTCAATACATAGCGGGCACGCTGAGCTACGGCTGCGTGTGCCGCTATGGCGACGGCGAGTCCCTGACAGGCTTCAGTGACTCCGATCACGCCGGCGACGTGGATACCAGGAAGAGCACTTCCGGCGTGCTGTTCTTTCTTGGTGAAAGCCCCATCAGCTGGCAATCTCAGAAGCAAAAGGTCGTCGCAATCTCATCTTGCGAGGAGGAGTACATCGCGGCGGCGACGGCGGCTTGCCAAGGAATTTGGCTTGCGCGTCTCTTCGGCGAGCTGATGAATCAACTAGCGGCGCCGTTCTCACTGTGCATTGACAACAAGTCTGCGATCTCCCTCTGCAAGAACCCAGTTCTCCATGATCGCAGTAAGCACATCGACCTTCGATATCATTTCATTCGTGATTGTGTTGAAAAGAGATGGGTGGTCGTGGAGTTCATCGGTAGAAGGGAGCAGAAAGCAGACATACTGACGAAGCCGTTGAGCCGTGTTTGCTTCCAGGAGCTGCTTGGGAAGATTGGGATCGTCGACGTCAAGCTCGTTCGCCAGGGTTGAGGGGGAGATTGTTGGCTAAACCCTGTCTCCCTCGGCCTTCTCTGAATTTAATTTGTTTTCTTCAGATAAGTGTTGCTAAGGCTGGACACGAGCCGAGCCGAGCCGAGTTCGGTCCGAGCCTGGATTTGGCTCGCCATGAACGAGCCATGCTCGGCTCGGCTCGCTGGTTGAACGAGCCCGCATCTGGAGGCTCGGCTCGTCTTGCCTATGGCTCGGTCCAGCCCGAGCAGCTCGTTTTGCCTCTGGAGGCTGGGTGCGTGGGCGTACGGGCGCATCAGGCGAGGCTGGCTTGACGGCGTTGAGGGGAGCACGACGGAGACGTGCCGGCGTGGCGAGGTCGGGCGTCTGGTGCGTCGAACGCAGGTGGCTAGCCTCCGTAGCAGTTGATCTTGCTTCCTCTCGTACGTGTGCATCCAGCCAACTCCAGGATTCAATCAACGTGCTTCAAGTTTTGTACTTGTGTCCAAGAATCAATCAACAGGCTGGTGATGCGTGCGTGCGCTGCGGCCGCTGGATGCGTTCGTGCGTGCCGACGCCGGCGGCAGGATGCGTCGGGGTGGCATGTAGGAAATAGGTTGGCGAGAAGCGTGGGGCGGCGGCGGCGGCGAACCCTAGCGGGAGGAGACAGTGGAGACGACGCGACTCGCTGGGTTGGGCTGGTTGCGCTCCTCTGCTGGGCTGCGTGATTGCGTCGCGTCCTGGGCTTCGGCTTCGGACGAGCCACCGAGCTGGACCGGGCCAAAACAGGCTCGGCTCGGTCGGCCAACGGGCCCATTTCACGTGGCTCGGCTCGGCCTATTTAGCTCTCGGGCCGAGCTGAGTCGGGCCGAGCTGGAGCGAGCTCCGAGCCGAGCCCATTAGCCCGTTCGGACGTCCAGCCCTAAGTGTTGCTAGACACATTCAGTTTCGACATTAGCTAGTCGTTTTTATGTTAGCGTTTTCTCTCGCCAATTGGTTGCGTCTTGTGCGCCTTGGCTCAGTCGTAGTAGGCCCAGCATGAAGCTCGGATCATGGGGATGGACGTGGTCAGTAGTGGAGCACGTTGCTCGGGCACGTTGGTGTACTCTTGATGAATAAGAAGAGCAAAACAGAAAAGCTGCAGGTGTTGAGCGCAGCACAAAAACTTCAGTTTCTCTGTGTGTTCTTCCTCTCAGAATCCCCTCTCTCTCTCGTTCGAGCTAGAGTTTAGGGAGACAATAGTTTAGGGAGACAGATTTGGGCCACCGCGGCCAGCCATCGGAGTGGAAGAGCTGCCTCGTCTCAGCCGGACGGCCCGACCAGCACGGATCGACGGAAAACTTGGAGTCCCAACTCGCAAAACCTTAGCACACGTACATACAGCATTTGTTTGCGGCGGCTCCCGAATCCCGATCCGAGGCAGACTCATGAAAAGAAGGGATGTACGTCGAACCGGGCATGTTGGCTTGGATCTCTACCTAGGCCGCATGCCCAGGTGCAATAGAGCCCACGACCTCCGAAAACCACAGTCCCTCCTCCTGGCCCATTAGCAGCGATTTCAAACGAACCCGTCTGACCGTTTGAATCGAGACTGTCGGTGACATCTTCGGCGGCGGTGGCTGCCGCCCCGGCGGCCTGGCTAATTTCCCTTTCTTCCTCTTAGAGACTAGCATCCATTCATCCGGAATAAAATCTGAAAGAGTTGTGAGCGTACGGTTTACCTTGGGGATCGGCCCGATCCAAGGCATGATCCATGGCCTAGGTTTCTTCTGCGTGACGTTAATCCGATGAGCAATCGGCTTCTCCGCGTCCCTTGTCATCGCCGGAGCCGCCGTTCTGACCTCCACTTTGCCATAATCTTCGGCGACCTCATCACTCTCGCTCTTGTCGTCTTCTTCGCTATCCGCGAGAACCAAGAAGCGGCCTCCAACTCGCGTATCCGGCTTCCATCCCTCGGACATGGAGGATAAATCAATGAGCTCGATCGAATCTTCCGCGTTGGGGCTCACCTGCACATGATGATCCATGAGCACATCATAAATGTCAATGCGCAAACGAGATCCTACCTTAATCTGGTCGTCCATCGCTAAAAAATCGCCGGCGAGGAAGTCATTGTCCATATCTATCACCGCCGTCCATCGAGAGGACGGGGAATGTTGTAGCCGGCCGACGATCCATTCCCCGGATCCACGAGAATCTCAGAAAAGCACCGCCCACCGCAACCCCTCCTCCGTTCGCGTAGTCCCCTCGTGCGCGGCCTCGATCTGATCCTGGATGGATCCATCGGGATCTGGCCGTGCCGCAAGGGACGATGGCGACGAGGTGATGAGCGGCTGCAGTAGTACCCTAGCGGCGGCCGGGGTATGAAGAGCGCGGCTCATCCGGCGCCTCCGGTGGTCGCGAGTCCCGCTCCATCGAGCAGTACCATATACGAGAGCCGCCATAAAATTGGCCGCCCTCTCCTATCGACGGCGTATGACGGGGGAGGAAGAGGTTATGGCAGCAAATGGAATGCACAATACAGAAGCGTTATTATGTGTGACAAAAACAAACTGGAAATTGACGCCAGTTCAGGCAAGCAGCCTGGCATTGGACCAACAGCTAGCAGGCCATGCAGGCAGGCATGATTATTACATGCATAAAGGCAACATGAGCTTCTTACTCCGCTCCCAATTCCATTGGACCATTATTCATACGCATGCGATATCAATGTAAGAGCAAATCACACCGGCTGTCCTCTTCAGTTAGAGTTAGGTGATGTTGTTTTGTTGTCAAGCTGCTGCTTCCTAAAATACGCCCTCCTCATCAACAGGTCATCAGTGATACGAAGAGCGCCAAACACCCCACCGATTTGTCTCTTTGTGTTGCATTCCTCGACCGAGAAGTTGTCCGAGCAACAATCTCCGTGACATTTGCTCTTTGTGTCAAATTGCTCAAAGAAGCCCGCGTCGTTGGCGGTTTCGAGCGTCGCCGGGAGCGTCTTGATGTGCTTGGATAGTACGGCGAGGTCGTCGAGGCAGTCGGTGACGCACTTGGAGGGTTTCTTGATGATCTATGCACCTGCATCGTCACATGAGTCAATAATATGCAACATACTTAGTTGAGCAAGAGAAAGAGACAGACTTGGCAAAAATAGAAGCAACATATCATAAGCATAAATAACAAAGTTGATCATACCCAAAATGCCCTAACTAGAGTGATCGTCGCTAGTCGAGGAGAATGGTTTAATTACATCACAAATAAAGTTTCGTCGTGCATAACTCAAAGTTTCGTCATACAGAAAGTATGGACTAAACGGACACATTTTCATATATCGACAATCAATCCAACATGTCGTGCCAACCATCCAAGTCAGGGAGATAGTCCCCGAGCCTAGTGAAAGGCTTCAGGTCGAGACGCTGAGAGGCTACCTATGTTCGGACGTCTTCCCGCGACATTTGTCCTTCTTCGTAGAACATCCCTGTTTTTCCGACGACCTCCTTCATGATGATTTGGGCAAGTTCTCGCTGGATGTGATAGAACTCAGCTCGAAGTCGATGATCGTCGATATCTCCTACATTCTTTGCCCATTGCAGAATATGGGCATCGCTGGATGTAGGTGACATGCGAAGGTTCTGGTGATCCCGTCTGTACTCCAGCATGTGTTGTAGGACATAGAATCCATCATTAAGAGAATCACTCGATTGCTGGATGCAGCAGAAGTCGGTCTTATGGCCGAAGGCGGGCCTGTCGTCCCTTCTCTTCTTGTCCTTGACCTCTCCACCCCATGCTATGTAGTAAAAGATAGCACTGTCGAGAACATCCTTGATGTGGGTGTAATCCTTTTTGTTAATGTTCTTCGACGAGTCCAAGTAAAGAGCGTGGGAGTATCGGCGGTAGAGGATGGCGCGCCCGCCGCTGCGCAAAATAAGTACACCTCAAATTAATTAGCCTCCACCATGCAAATGAATGATTGAAATCAAAGGAAGGATATCCACACGGATGACTTACAAGGGATGATAAGGCACGAGAATCGCCTCCTTGTCCATATTGGCGAGCATGAAATTGACGATGTATTCCCTCGCGTATTCACGGTGCTTTGCGCAGACTCCCAAGAAGCCCTTGTGGATGAAGTACGGGTCAGCGACACAGATGTGAGGTATCTGCTCAACCCTGATGATGTAGTTCATGTGCAAGGCATAAAGGAGGAAAAACGTAAAATCTAGCTTCTTCATGTGAAACATGTCGAATATGTAACCGAATCGAATGAAGAACTTCTCCGCGGGGAATGTGCCGACGTACGACAATTGCCGCGGAACGTTTACCACGTAGAGTGGGTATCCCGGATCTTTCGAGGCAATGAGGCCTTTCTCTATCTGCATCACATTGTCATGAAGTCTCCTTAGATCGCCGAATCTGGCCCCTAGCGCTGCTGCAGGTAGGATTGGTTGACCGGGGATATGCCATTTATTCGCACCGGGAATATCTATACGGTCTTGAACCCGAGGCTGCTGGATCATAGAATCAGCTTTTTTGCCTTTCCTTGTTCTCTTCCTAGACTTCTTTACTACCGGAAGGTCATCCATAATACGTTCAGCCTCCGCAGACGGCAATTCAGGCACCGACTCATGACGCTCAAACCCTAAGTAGGCGCTAGTATAGACATACTGTTGAGTGCCATCGTCATCCTCATCCTCATCTATGGCGATGTCACCAGCGACTAATGGAGCCTTTTCCTCACCCCCTCCGCTATCACCCAGCACGACAGCCGATGCTAATTAGGTAGGTGAGGTGTTGATGTTCATACCTAACTGCGTTCTCGTGGGTGTGCTCCCGGCCGCCTCGAGACGAAGTAGACTATTTGGCCACAACAGTACCCACCCTTGCAACAATCACCAAGCCGCCGTGGGGTCTCGTCGTCATCCCCCACTAGTACCAGAGGAGGCAAATTCTCGTGGCCCGGTTTGACACTGGCCACGGAAACCTTGACGACGTTCGGGGGGATCGGCATGCTGTGGAACAATGGTTCCTTCGGCTTCATTATCGTCGCCTTCCCCACGTCCACCTTCTGGTCGCCGATTGTGTACAATATGGTGCACGGGGTTTCGCCGGCCTGTAAAGAAAGTCTGCGACATGAGACATCCGAAAGGCAACGAAAACGGGAGATTATACATTTATTGAAGGGGGCTGGTGTGACAGATACCGTGAGGGTGTCGAGCTCAGCCAAAGACGAAGCACCGCCGAGCACGTCCGGTGCGGGAGCAGGTTCAGCTACAGGTGGTGGGGCAACACTAGTCGAGCTGATCCCTAAGAAGTCGGCAAGGGGAAAGTCCGCTGCATTTTTTTCTGGATTTTGCCTGGTCCAATTGAAAACGGCCGGAACCAACAAAGTAGACATATCTACAACCACCTGTTTTGCGGCAGCTACCACTGTTGCAACTGTCTCAGATGATTTCTTCTCAACCGCAATCTCAACCTTCTTGTCGATGTTTTCTTCAGTTAACCTCCGCCTTTCCTTTCTCTCCTCCATGGTCTCATGATAGTACTTCTTCCATGTGGCGCCGTCTCCGACACCGTGCACGCGTCCATATGACGGTCGATTCTCCACTGGGAGTCATTTCAATATGTTAAATGCTCGGTTGAATGGAGTGTCCCACTTGGGCCTCGCCAACACCTCAGACGGTGAGTCACTTTCGGCTGCAATCCTGTGCTGCTCTCTCTGCAAAAGGCACAAGGATCATTTACAAATAAGGCTAAAATGCAGTCAAATTGATCAGAAACTAAAATTACCAGCAGCTCATGAACTCCGTCATGAACGCGTTCATCTCGAAAACCTTCTTCACTGGGTCCCAATGGTGTCGGGCCCTAAGGACATCACGCTCTTGCGGGACGGGGAACTCTGCCAAGGGGTCTGGGATGCCCAGACTCGCGGCTTCCACGTCCTCCTTGGCCCATATGGACCTCTTCCCGCCGTAACCACGGCTTCCGAGGTGGTGGCACCCAATGTTCCTTTGTTGAAGCCCCTTCATGTACTTCGACTTTTTTTCGCAGCTTCGGCCTCGCAAGCCGCCTTCAATATTTCAAAGTGCTCTGCTGTGATTGTCGGATTATCCTTTACAATCTCGGAGTAGGGTTCCTTTTTGTCGATGATCCTTGCTTTCACCCTTGTTTTCCGGGCAGCCAACGTGTCGCTAAACTTGGACATGGCGTGTTTGTTTATCTTCTTCATTGCCGGGTCCTTATCTGAATCTTTATAACCCTTTTCATCCCGGTCTGTGAACAAGAATATCTGGTGCAGCTTCTTTAGGAGGGAGGGCCTCATATTATCTATCTTCTGTAGTTTCTCATCGTTGATGGTGGCGGTTGTCCGTATGATGCAGCCTATTTGATTGCCGTAGCACGCGCGCGCTTCCTCGCGCGTGATTGGCTCAAAATTGCCGTCATCCACCTCCGTGACCACCAGTCTAATAGTCCTGAGCTTGTTAGGAAGGCGTTGCCTCTTTGCTTTCGGTTTTACACCGGCTCTGCTAGTCTCGGTGCCGGTCTCAGTCTGAGCGTCGGTCTCAGTCTTAGCACCGGTCTACGTGTCGGTCTCAGTCCCCGATGCCACCGGTCGGCCCAGCAACAACATCGGTTGATCGTCGGCAAGGCTCAAAAATTCGTTTGCCGCCAGGTAGACATTATCGCAATCACCAGAACCCTGTCCTTCATCGTTGCTAGCCATGTTTCCTACGATTAATTCTAGTCAATGAATTCTAAACCTAATAAAATGAATAATGACATAAAAAAGGCCTACGTTTTGCAGGAGCGTTGACTCCTTCTCTTTAGTTTGTATCACAAGTCATGCCGAAATTCACGGAAAATTTCAGCATGACCTTTGCTAAAAAGTGGACAAATCGAGAACCTGAAATTTGTCGGAACGGAAATGAATCAACATTCTGGCAAAACATAGGCCACTCAGCTTCATTCCCTGGAAACAACAAAAGGCCACTTGGGCACAATCGAACCACTTCAATGAAAAGATATAACATGACCACTTCAATGAAAAGATATAATCAATAATAAAAGTCTAGGAAGGGATCATCTTTAAAATAAAACTTGCCTAAATTCTTTATGTAGCCTATCGACTTAGTAGTGAGAATTTTAGTAGTAGCACGTTTAAAACTAGATGCGCTACTGCTACGTTTGTGTCTGCAGTGTGTTTATCGTGCACACGCTACTGCTATTTAGCAGTAGCGCACTGTTTTAACAAGCGCTACTGCTAAAGTTCTGTGTATAAGGTTTTCCCTAGTAGTGGGGGTGGGGGAGGGGTAGGCAGATGCCTAACTATAGAGGTAGAACGAATAGTATATGTGTTGAGAAGGAGAGACCCGGCTATGTCTTGAGGGAGATCAGTCGACGTCCATACATAACTGAATGACGGGAAATAGGATGGGGCAGAGCGAGAGAGAGAGGAGAAAGAGAGAGGGAGGGAGAGGGGTAGAGTGCTGGATTGGTGATGGAGTTGCTTCTCGAAGATGGTGGGAGAGGCCTACTAGACAAACAGAGGGTGGAACTGCAATATTATCTATAAGAGTGGGGATGTGTTTCTGTGTGTGCCTATGCGTGATAGATCTGTCAGGACGCATCCATGGATGATGAAGGGGAACCATGTGTTTGGTAAGAAAACCTAACTAGATCGGTAGATCAATTGTTGTTTGTCGGAGGAAGGGAGAGACATAACTAATGAGGTAGATCGATCGACGCGTGGGGAAAACGAGTTATGAGGACCTAGCTAGCTATATGTATAGCGGGAGATCGGTCGGTGTACGTCCATTTGTTAGAGGCAAATAAGGCCCTGCGAGACGGATAGACAGAGAGAATGGAGCTAGGTGGTGGTGCGAGAGGCCAAGCTACTAGCTAGATAGGGGGAGGAGTGTGCGGTTGTGAGATCGATGAAAAGAGGGGCGAGAGTTTACATGTGTGTGGGACTATATGAAAAGACACGATTCAAGGACACATAAAGGAGGAGATTGAAGGTGCGTGTGTATGTTGTAGGCAGACATCACTGGAGAGGTGTATCGATCGGTGTGTGTCGGAAAGGAGTTGTGGAGATTGTGGGAGAACGACCTAAAGAAAAAAATGAATGTGCACGATGGATAGAATGCTGAGGGAGGGGGAGGGCGAGGAGGGCGTGTGCATGCACGAGAGAAAGTTAGTGGTAGCTACAAAGGTTAGAGGATTGTGTGGGTGTAAGTGACTAACAAAGATCATAATTTGATATGAAAGTGGATTCATATATTTGAATAGGAGATCATAGTGTTTTAAACATATGCATGCATGAATATAGCGGTGATACGCGTGTTGTGGTTTTGCACATGTTATACCATAATGTGATAATGCATGGCGTTTGCAGCTCACAGGTAAAAGTCGAACAATCTAAACCATACTATACATCGAACAATCTCACATTTTATTTGAATTTGTGATAATGTGTGGCGTTTGCAACTTACAACTAAATATCGAACAATCTAAACTATACTATATATCAAACATTCTCACATTTTATTTGAATTTGTGGTAATGTGTGGTGTTTGCAATTCACATCTAAATACTTGTAGGCGTAGGGGGCGGGGCACCATACATAATGTAATAAACACATTATACATATGAGACATGGTTTAGATTATGAAGATCTAGCTAGAGCTTGAATTGTACTGTGATTTGAAAACAACATAAAGTGGATTCAAAAAATCGAGTTCAAGTTCATATAGTACACATAGTTCATATGTAACTCGAGACTAATCATGTGGTGTGCTGTGAAGATAATACACAAACGATGGTTTAACTTGACAATAATGATGGTTGTATATCTTATTAAAACAGCGAAACGAATTGAAATGCTTTGACTTCACAACAATCATTATTGTAGATCTTATTCAAATAGAGAAACGGATTCAAATTTAGTTCGTATTGAAGCAGTAGTATATACGTTTGGAATGCACTAAAATGTTCATTTTAGTAGTAGGTTGCATGCATTATACACGTAGCGAAATATTTTAATTGAACATAACATGAATTCAAAGTTTTGAATGGCATTTGTAGTGCGAATTGATTTGGTACAATACACGTTAGGCTTGTCTGGAAATTTCAACCCGCGCCTTGTTAGCCTGAAATATTTAAGATATATCTTTGTCTCGCTGTGCTCCGACAACACCCTCCATCTCAACCAGTGCCTTGCTATTCCAAAATTACAACGCGTGCGAAAACTCCCAGATCCTATGAAATCTCGACACGCGAAATGCCCGTGATACCCTTGAACCGAAAGAACCGCCTCAAATTGGTGGGGGTACTTTTGTAACTTACCCCACATTTCGGACAAGCGCGTCCCTAAGCCATGGTTCCCCACTCCCATCCCATCCACCCACCCATTCGTACATCGCATTGTAAACATCCTAAAGGAAAACCTTGGCAAATTATTTTTATTTCTAAACTTTATAAAAGCACACAACAGAAATAAATGACTCTCTAAAACTTCCGGGTTGTCTCCCTGGCAGCGCTTTCTTTAAAGACATTAAGCTAGGCATATAGTGCTCAAGTAATGGATCCACCCGGATCCCAAGGTATATCAAAGCCAATTTTAATTAGAATGATTTGACATTTAGTAGTGAGCACAAGGCAACATATATCATGCAACAACGAAGTCTAACTCTCTTCCTATGCATCGGCATGTCATAAAAACAATTCATGCTGACAAAGTAAAGGCCAATGCATAGTATAAACAGTTTCTTGCAATTTTATCGTGTTGGAAACATAGAGAGGTGGAGATATAGTTCCTCTCTCATAATAATTGCAAGTAGGAGCAGCAAGCACATCATATTGTACTCATCAAAATCATCATGTGTAGTAGTAAAAGGCAACCCATCAATATAATCCTTAATAAGCACAAACTTCTCTGATATAGTGTAGTCGGGAGAATTCAAATAGATAATAGGACTATCATATGCGTGGGTGCAAAAGCAACAATTTCATGTTTAAGATAAGGAACTATAGCAAGTTCATCTCCAAAAGCATAATTCATATTGGCATCTTGGCCACAAACATAACAAGCATCATCGAAAAGGGATATTTCAAAAGAATCAACGCAATCATAGCAATTATCATAGCATTCATCCTTCGGTAAGCATGAAGGGAAATTAAATAATGTATGAGTTGAAGAGTTACTCTCATTAGAAGGTGGGCACGGGTGATCAATCCGCTATTCCTCCTTTTGTTCTTCGCTCTCCTCCTCACAGTTTCATCAATTTCTTCTTCCATAGATTCCTGCAAAATATTAGTCTCTTCTGGGACAGCGGAGACTTTCTCAATAAACGCATCAATATCAGAATTGTATTCATAATTCTCATAACAATATTTAAGGATAGCTAAATTTTCAGGTCTGTAAACAGAATCATAAAGATTTTCAAATTCTTTGAACATAGATTCAATTTCATAAGCACCCATAAAAGCAACAAACTCTTCTAGTTGTTCCACGTCATAGTAATCATATATACCTCTAGCATAAGAAGCCAAGGTTTCATTATCATTAAATTTGCATGAAAAAGGAAGGTGTGGAGACTTCATCCTAGAGCAGCAAGTATAATCATATCTCAAGCATAGTTGCCTAGCATACCACTTCAACATATAAATTTGATCCCATAATATTTTCCGTTTTTGAGTCAAGTGATAATCCCTAAAGTATTCACGTTGGTCCAAAGTGTCTCCCATTACCAGATTGAATGGGGTTTTTTCAGGATTATCAAAGTAGTACATAATATCTCTCACATAACGAGCATCGAGGGTTTTAGGAGGTTCCCCATCTCCATGAGCAGCAAGTAAACCTAAATTTTTTGGTATTTTGTGTTCCATATCCATAACTAAAGTTAGAGAACAACTAAGAACAACAAATAAAAATTACTTAGTGATAAAGCAAACAAGCACACACGAGAATATTCACCCCACGCTATTGCTCCCTGGCAACAGTGCTAGAAAAAGGTCTTGATAACCCACAAGTATAGGGGATCAATTGTAGCCTCTTTTGATAAGTAAGAGTGTCGAACCCAAGGAGGAGTGCTACCTCTTGAGCACAGCGTTGGATTTCCCCGAAGAGGAGAGGATGATGCAGCAAAGTAGCGTAAGTATTTCTCTCAGTTTTTGAGAACCAAGGTATCAATCCAGTAGGAGGCTACGCTCGAGTCCCTCGTACCTACACAAAAACAATAGCTCCACGCAACCAACGCGATTAGGGGTTGTCAATCCCTTCACGGTTACTTACGGGGGTGAGATCTGGTAGAGATGATAGATAATATTTTTGGTATTTTTGGTATAGAGATGCAAAGTGAAAAGTAAAAAGGCAAAGTAAAAAAGCAAACAAGATTAAAGTGATGGAGATTAATATGAGGAAAATAGACCCGGGGGCCGTAGGTTTCACTAGTGGCTTCTCTCAAGAGCATAAGTATTCTACGGTGGGTGAACAAATTACTGTTGAGCAATTGACATAATTGAGCATAGTTATGAGAATATCTAGGTATGATCATGTATATAGGCATCACGTCCGAGACAAGTAGACCGACTCCTGCCTACATCTACTACTATTACTCCACTCATCGACCGCTATCCAGCATGCATCTAGAGTATTAAGTTAAAAACAGAGTAACGCCTTAAGCAAGATGACATGATGTAGAGGGATAGTTTCATGCAATATGATAAAAAACCCATCTTGTTATCCTCGATGGCAACAATACTATACGTGCCTTGCTGCCCCTTCTGTCACTGGGAAAGGACACTGCAAGATTGAACCCAAAGCTAAGCACTTCTCCCATGGCAAGAAAAACCAATCTAGTAGGCCAAACCAAACTGATAATTCGAAGAGACTTCGCAAAGATAACCAATAATATACATAAAATAATTCAGAGAAGAATCAAATATTATTCATAGATAGATTTGATCATAAACTCGCAATTCATCGGTCTCAACAAACACACCGCAAAAAGAAGATTACATTGAATAGATCTCCACAAGAGAGGGGGAGAACATTGTATTGAGATCCAAAAAGAGAGAAGAAGTCATCTAGCTAATAACTATGGACCCGTAGGTCTGAGGTGAACTCATCACACTTCATCGGAGAGGCTATGGTGTTGTAAAAGCCCTCTGTGATGACGGCCCTCTCCGGTGGAGCTCCGGAACAGGCCCCAAGATGGGATCTCGTGGGTACAGAAGGTTGCGACGGTGGAATTAGGTTTTTGGCTCCGTATCTGATCGTTTGGGGGTACGTAGGTATATATAGGAGGAAGGAGTACGTCTGTGGAGCTCCGAGGGGCCCATGAGGCAGGGGGCGCGCCCTAGGGGGGTGGGCGCGCCCCCCACGCTCGTGACTGCCTCTTTTGTTCCTTGGAGTAGGGTCCAAGTCTCCTGGACTCTTTTGTTCCTCTTTTGTTCCTCGTGACTGCCTCTTTTGAATCACGTTCCCGAAGGTTTCATTCCGTTTGGACTCCGTTTGATATTTTGTTTCTCCAAAACTCTGAAATAGGCAAAAAACATCAATTCTGGGCTGGGCCTCCGGTTAATAGGTTAGTCCCAAAAATAATATAAAAGTGGAAAATAAAGCCCAATATAGTCCAAAACAGTAGATAATATAGCATGGAGCAATAAAAAATTATAGATACGTTGGAGACGTATCAAGGAGCTAAAGGTAGAACAAATATTCCCTCAAGTTCTATCGACCACCGATACAACTCTACGCGCGCTTAATGTTCGCTTTACCTAGAACAAGTATGAAACTAGAAGTACTTTGTAGGTGTTTTTGGATAGGTTTGCAAGAATATAAAGAGCACGTAAATAAAGACTAGGGGCTGTTTAGATAAAGACACCACTAAATTAGTTTTATTAAAGAGCTTGTTGTCACGAGAACGTTATTTGTCCCTAGGCAATCGATAACTAGACCGGTAGTCATTATTGCAATTTTATTTGAGGGAGAGGCATAAGCTAACATACTTTCTCTACTTGGATCATATGCACTTATGATTGGAACTCTAGCAAGCATCCGCAACTACTAAAGTTCATTAAGGTAAAACCCAACCATAGCATTAAAGCATCAAGTCCCCTTTATCCCATACGCAAACAACCTACTTACTCGGGTCTGTGCTTCTGTCACTCATGCCACCCACCATAAGCAAATCATGAACATATTGCAAACCCTACAGTGGGGATACCTCACGCTTGTGCGACACGGAGAGCACCATAGGACATCACCAATAATAAAACGTACAACTCAAACCAATCATGATTATCAAATAACCCATAGGACAAAACGGATCTACTCAAACATCATAGGATAGCCATACATCATTGGGAAATAATATATAGCATTGAGCACCATGTTTAAGTAGAGATTACAGCGGTTAAGAGAGAGGTTACACCGCTGCGGTGAAGTTGTTGGTGTAGATTACGGTGATGATGATGGCCACGGTAGCGTTCCAACGCCACCGGAAGAGAAGGGGAGAGGGGGCCCCTTCGTCTTCTTCTTACTTGACCTCCTCCCTATATGGGAGAAGGATTTCCCCTCTGGTCCATGGCCTCCATGGCGTGGGAGGGGTGAGAGCCCCTCCGAGATTGGATCTGTCTCTCCGTCTCTCTCCGTTTCTGCGTTCTCCTCTGCTACCCTTTCACCGTTTTGTGTATATATGGAGATCCGTAACTCCGATTGGATTGAAACCTTCGGCGTGATTTTTTCCGAAAAATTAGCTTTCTTGCGGCCGAAGAAGGGCATCAACCGCCTTACGGGGAGCCCACGAGGGTCAGGGGCGCACCCAGGGGGTGGGGCGCGCCCCCTGCCTCGTGCCTCCCTCGGGCACCGTCTCGCGTGGATTTTTCTTCCCATATTCTCCGAATATTCCAAAAATAATATCCGTCCGTTTTTATCCCGTTTTGACTCCGTTTGATATGGATATTCTGCGAAACAAAAACATGCAACAAACAGGAATTGGCACTGGGCACTGGATCAATATGTTAGTCCCAAAAATAGTATAAAAAGTTGTCAAAAAGTATATGAAAGTTGTATAATATTGGCATGGAACAATCAAAAATTATAGATACGATGGAGACATATCACTTCTTTGAGTTAGTGCATGCCATCGCGAGATGACAGACCAAGTCTAGGCCTGTTCTGTCATGGGATCACCCACCGAAGACTCTATCTCGGGGAGCCAGTCCACGACGTTCCCGCCCCGTGTGTGTGGTTTGTGAGGCACGTTCCACGTCAAGGACATGCGTTGGTTATTCAAATAGCATACGACCCCTGCATGCATATGCATGGGCCACACGAATGTAGTGAAGGAAATATGCCCTAGAGGCAATAATAAAGTTATTATTTATTTCCTTATTTCATGATAAATGTTTATTATTCATGCTAGAATTTTATTAACCGGAAACTTGATACATGTGTGAATATATAGACAAACATAGTGTCACTAGTATGCCTCTACTTGAGTAGCTCGTTGATCAAAGATGGTTACGTTTCCTAGCCATTGAAATGAGTTGTCATTTGATTAACAGGATCACATCATTAGCAGAATGATGTGATTGACTTGACCCATTCCGTTAGCTTAGCACACGATCGTTTAGTATGTTGCTATTGCTTTCTTCATGACTTATACATGTTCCTATGACTATGAGATTATGCAACTCTCGTTTACCGGAGGAACACTTTGTGTGCTACCAAACATCACTTCGTAACTGGGTGATTATAAAGGTGCTCTACAGGTGTCTCCGAAGGTACTTGTTGGGTTGGCATATTTCGAGATTAGGATTTGTCACTCTGATTGTCGGAGAGGTATCTCTGGGCCCACTCGGTAATACACATCACTTAAGCCTTGCAAGCATTGGAACTAATGAGTTAGTTGCAGGATGATGTGCTACAGAGCGAGTAAAGAGACTTGCCGATAATGAGATTGAACTAGGTATTGAGATACTGACGATCGAATCTCGGGCAAGTAACATACCGATGACAAATGGAACAACGTATGTTGTTATGCGGTTTGACCGATAAAGATCTTCGTAGAATATGTGGTAGCCAATATGAGCATCTAGGTTCCGCTATTTTTTATTGACCGGAGACGTGTCTCGGTCATGTCTACATAGTTCTCGAACGCGTAGGGTCCGCACGCATAAAGTTTCGACGACAATTATATTATGACTTTATATGTTTTGATGTACTGAAGCTAGTTCGGAGTCCCGGATGTGATCACGGACATGACGAGGAGTCTTGAAATGGCCGAGACATGAAGATTGATATATTGGACGACTATATTCGGACACCAGAATGGTTCCGGGGGTTATTGGATATATACCGGAGTACCGAGGTTTACCGAAAGCCCCCGGGGGTTTAATGGGCCTACATGGGCCTTAGTGGAGAAGAGGAGGGGTGGCCAGGGCAGGCCGCACGCCCCTCCCCCTCTAGTCCGAATTGGACAATGAGGGCGGGGGCGGCGCCCCCCTTTCCTTCTTCTCCTCCTCCTCCTTCCCCCCTTCTCCTAATCCAACACGGAAGGGAGGGAGTCCTACTCCCGGTGGGAGTAGGACTCCTCCTGGCGTGCCCCTCTCTTCGCCGGCCGCATGTCCCCCCCTTGCTCCTTTATATACGGGGGCAGGGGGCACCCCAAAGACACAACAATTGATCATTGATCTTTTAGCTGTGTGCGGTGCCCCCCTCCACCATAGTCCACATCGATAATATCGTAGCGGTGTTTAGGCGAAGCCCTGCGTCGGTAGAACATCATCATCGTCACCACGCCGTCGTGTTGACGAAACTCTCCCTCAACACTCGGCTGGATTGGAGTTCGAGGGACGTCATCAGGCTGAACGCGTGCTGAACTCGGAGATGTCGTGCGTTCGGTACTTGATCGGTCGGATCGTGAAGACGTAGGACTACATCAACCGCGTTGTGCTAATGCTTCCGCTTTCGGTCTACGAGGGTACATGGACAGACTCTCCCCTCTTGTTGCTATGCATCATGATGATCTTGCGTGTGCGTAGGAATTTTTTTAAAATTACTACGTTCCCCAACAGTGGCATGCGAGCCAGGTTTTATGCGTATATGTTATATGCACGAGTAGAACACAAGTGAGTTGTGGGCGATACAAGTCATACTGCTTACCAGCATGTCATACTTTGGTTCGGCGATATTGTTGGATGAAGCGGCCCGGACCGACATTATGCGTACGCTTACGCGAGACTGATTTTACCGCCATGCTATGCACACATGTGACTAGCGGGTGTCAGTTTCTCCAACTTTAGTTGAACCGAGTTTGGCTACGCCCGGTCCTTACGAAGGTTAAAAAAGCACCAACATGATAAACTATCCTTGTGGTTTTGATGCGTAGGTAAGAACGGTTCTTGCTCAGCCCATAGCAGCCACGTAAAACTTGCAACAACAAAGTAGAGGACGTCTAACTTGTTTTTGCTGGGCATGTTGTGATGTGATATGGTCAAGGCATGATGCTATATTTTATTGTATGAGATGATCATGTTTTGTAACCGAGTTATCGGCAGCTGGCAGGAGCCATATGGTTGTCGCTTTATTGTATGCAATGCAAACACCCTGTAATGCTTTACTTTATCACTAAGCGGTAGCGATAGTCGTAGAAGCACAAGTTGGCGAGATGACAACGATGCTACGATGGAGATCAAGGTGTCATGTCGGTGACGATGGTGATCATGACGGTGCTTCGGAGATGGAGATCACAAGCACAAGATGATGATGGCCATATCATATCACTTATATTGATTGCATGTGAAGTTTATCTTTTATGCATCTTATCTTGCTTTGATTGACGATAGCATTATAAGAGGATCTCTCACTAAATTATCAAGGTATAAGTGTTCTCCTATGCACCATTGCGAAAGTTCTTTGTGCTGAGACACCACGTGATGATCGAGTGTGATAGGCTCTACGTTCAAATACAACGGGTGCAAAACAGTTGCACACGCGGAATACTCAGGTTAAACATGACGAGCCTAGCATATAACAGATATGGCCTCAGAACACTGAGACCGAAAGGTCGAGCGTGAGTCATATAGTAGATATGATCAACATAGTGATGTTCACCATTGAAACTACTCCATCTCACGTGATGAGCGGACATGGTTTAGTTGATATGGATCACGTGATCACTTAGAAGATTAGAGGGATGTCTATCTAAGTGGGAGTTCTTAAGTAATATGACTAATTGAACTTAAATTTATCATGAACTTAGTCCTGGTAGTATAAGCATGTCTATGTTGTAGAACAATAGCTCGCGATATTGCTCCCCTTTTATTTTGATATGTTCCTAGAGAAAAACTATGTTGAAAGAGTTAGTAGCAATGATGCGGACTTGGTCCGTGATCTGAGGTTTATCCTCATTGCTGCACAGAAGAATTATGTCCTTGATGCACCGCTAGGTGACAGACCTATTGTAGGAGCAGATGCAGACGTTATGAATGTTTGGCTAGCTCAATATGATGACGACTTGGTAGTTTAGTGCACCATACTTAATGGCTTAGAATCGGGACTTCAAAGACGTTTTAAACGTCATGGACCATATGAGATGTTCCAGGACTTGAAGTTAATATTTAAAGCAAATACCCGAGTTGAGAGATATGAAGTCTCCAACAAGTTCTATAGGTAAAAGATGGAGGAGAATAGCTCAAGCAATGAGCATGTGCTCAGATTGTCTGGGTACTACAATCGCTTGAATCAAGTGGGAGTTAATCTTACAGATTAGATAGTGATTGACAGAATTCTCTAGTTAGTAGAACTTCATGATGAACTATAATATGCAAGGGATAACAGAAACAATTCCTAAGCTCTTCGTGATGCTGAAATCGACGAAGGTAGAAATCAAGAAAAACATCAAGTGTTACTGTACTATGAGATTATGCAACTCCCGTTTACCGGAGGAACACTTTGTGTGCTACCAAACGTCACAACGTAACTGGGTGATTATAAAGGTGCTCTACAGGTGTCTCCGAAGGTACTTGTTGGGTTGGCATATTTCGAGATTAGGATTTGTCACTCTGATTGTCGGAGAGGTATCTCTGGGCCCACTCGGTAATACACATCACTTAAGCCTTGCAAGCATTGGAACTAATGAGTTAGTTGCAGGATGATGTGCTACAGAGCGAGTAAAGAGACTTGCCGATAATGAGATTGAACTAGGTATTGAGATACCAACGATCGAATCTCGAGCAAGTAACACACCACTGACAAAGGGAACAACATATGTTGTTATGCGGTTTGACCGATAAAGATATTCGTAGAATATGTGGGAGCCAATATGAGCATCCAGGTTCCGCTATTGGTTATTGACCGAAGACGTGTCTCGGTCATGTCTATATAGTTCTCGAAACCGTAGGGTCCGCATGCTTAAAGTTTCGATGACAGTTATATTATGAGTTTGTATGTTTTGATGTACCAAAGGTACTTCGGTGTCCCGGATGTGATCACGGACATGACGAGGAGTCTTGAAATGGTCGAGACATGAAGATTGATATATTGGACAACTATATTCGGACACCGGAATGGTTCCGGCGGTTATCGGATATATGCCGGAGTACCGAGGGTTACCGAAACCCCCCGGGGGTTTAATGGGCCTACATGGGCCTTAGTGGAGAAGACGAGGGGCGGCCAGGGCAGGCCACGCGCTCCCTCCCCCTCTAGTCCGAATTGGACAAGGAGGGGGGGGGGGCAGCGCCCCCCTTTCCTTCTTCTCCTCCTCCTCCCCCCTTCTCCTAATCGAACAAGGAAGGGAGGGAGTCCTACTCCCGGTGGGAGTAGGACTCCTCCTGGCGCGCCCCTCTCCTGGCTGGCCGCCTCTCGCCCCTTGCTCCTTTATATACGGGGGCAGGGGGCACCCCAAAGACACAACAATTGATCATTGATCTTTTAGCCGTGTGCGGTGCCCCCCTCCACCATAGTCCACCTCGATAATAACGTAGCGGTGCTTAGGCGAAGCCCTGCGTCGGTAGAACATCATCATCGTCACCACGCCGTCATGCTAACGAAACTCTCCCTCAACACTCGCCTGGATTGGAGTTCGAGGGACGTCATCGGGCTGAACGTGTGCTGAACTCGGAGGTGCCGTGCATTCGGTACTTGATCGGTCAGATCGTGAAGACGTACGACTACATCAACCGCGTTGTGCTAAGGCATCCGCTTTCGGTCTACGAGGGTACGTGGACACACTCTCCCCTCTCATTGCTATGCATCACCTTATCTTGCGTGTGCGTAGGAATTTTTTTAAAATTACTACGTTCCCCAACATGTAGGGTTGCCCCCCCTCGGGCAGCCTCTAGATCGAGCACCCATCCGATGGCCCCGGCGGTCTAGGGCGTTGATCGGCACCGAGAGGGTGTAGTCCACAGTTAATAACTGCTTCTTCATGTTAGTGCATGTCATCGCGAGATGACAGACCAAGTCTAGGCACGTTCTGTCATGGGATCACCCACAGAAGACTCTGTCTCGGGGGCGAACGCAGCCGGTCCACGACGTTCCCGCCTCGTGTGTGTGGTTTGTGAGGCACGAGCCATGTCAAGGATGTGCGTTGCTTATTCAAATAGCACACCACCCTTGCATGCATATGCATGGGCCACACGCATACACTACTAGGGAAAAGGCTACTAGCAGTGCGGGTAAAATGGCTACTAGTAGCGCGGGTACTCGCGCCACTAGTATCGCGCTACAGCTAAAAGTTAGTAGCAGCGAGGGTTCAATCCGCGCTGCTGCTATTATGAACCGCGCTACTACTAATGAAATAGTAGTAGCGTGTCTATAGTCCCAACGCTACTAGTATCCTAAATACTAGTAGTGCGCCATTTTATCCCCACGCCACTACTAACTTATTAGGAATTAAAAAAATAAAATCAACCAAATTCATTCTATCACACAGTTGTCGTATCTTCTCCAGTTCCTAATTGTAGCAGCAACTCATGTATAATTTCATTCTATCGCGCAGTTACATAAGCAACTCCGTTCCTCCTTGTAGTGGCAACTCATGTATAATTCCATTCTATCCCACAGTTACATAAGCAACTACCTAGGTAAGTTGTTATGGCCCGATTCGAAAATTGGACCACTCGTCAATGGGTGACGCCTGCCCGGCCTGATCTCGTGGCCTGCAGCTGCGACGAAACACATTGGATAGCCTCGAAGAGCCACACCTGACTGACGGCAGCCGCCGCCTTGAGTTGCAACGCAGTCACGTCCCTCAGCTCCAATTGGACCGGTCGATGTCGTCCTTGTGCCTCGCCACCAGCGGACGGAGGAAGCCATCGTACACGTGCCTCGCTCCACGCACTCTGAAACCAAAACATCATTAAGATTCAGATTCAGAATTGGCCACATATCGAATCAAGTATATGTGAATGTTGATCATCTCTCGGGATCGGGGTGTCTGGTCGACTGCTAACCCGTGTGCTGGGGTGACAGGGGTAGAGAACAAACAGAAGCTTCGCTTCTCTGTACATCGGCAGCCACGACACCGTCCAGTCCCTGAACCTCTCGACGACCGTCATCGTCGCTACCAGAACCTTGCAGCATTACAAACAAAGGTTCAGAAACTTCAGATTCTTCAGAAGAATGGCACAAAAAAATAATGCGGTACATGTTGATGCCAATGTGCAACATTTTTTTCTAGAGATTCTTATTTAAGCTGTAATGCATAATTGAAGCTATAAGCTATTTCCTAGTAGTGAAAAGAATAGTAATATAAGAACGCATATAGATTTGACAAGTGCATAGAAAAACATAAAGCCCAAAAGAAACACAGAATCAGGCAAATCATGCAACCACAAAATCAGGGTAACTTCTATTTACTCACAAATCAAATGACATCAAAATCAACATACTGGCATTGGTCCTCGACACAACAGGTGCGAAAGAGGCTAACTGAGATCATAAAGAAAATATAAGAAGGACCAAGACACTCATATTTCAGTCCAGACATATACGAGGACATATCATGAGGCACATACAAAGTAGCAATGAATAGATAAGACATGCTGGATCGATTTTCCTCAGTTAAATATAGTAAGTGTTATGGAAGCAGTCATAGTGTACATTTTACACTAAAGCAATCATTTCTTTCAGCTTGAAACAGAGACACCAAAAAAGGAGGAAGTATCAGGCACACATTTACCTTGTCAGAAATCAGATACTCGGCATGCAAGCAATCTGAACATTTTCCTTATCAATGCCAAGTTCCTGCCCACCAAACTGGTTGCATGGGAAAGCAAAGATCTCAAAACCTGTAGTCCCATAAAATTGTTAGCATAACATATCGTAACTCAAATTATCATCAGCCTATATGTACTTACATCTTTATAAATAAATTGTTCTGTTTATGAGTGCAAGCATATTTGATTATTATTGAACTATTATTGCATCTATGCTTAATTGGGAGCATACAACTGTTTAAGTTCTTGCATACTATTCTTAATTGTGGGGTCATATTGTTCTGAACCTTTTATTATGTCCATCACATGCAGGTTTGAAGGTGCTGTGAACGTGCTGTGATTTTGGACAGAAGGAAGGAAGGAAGAATACAGGGAACTTGGGAGTCACAACTCTTTAGGAACATCCATCTTGGCAGTGCTAGTACAAGAAAATGGCAGCTACTAAACATGCGTGTAGTGCACAAAGGGATAGCAAATACAGTTGAGTCTATTAAGCCCTCCACTGTAGTAAGGCAGCCATCTCCATCCTCCTCTGAAACCACTTGACAAGGTCCAATGCCCTGTCACTGTAATCCCTCTTCTTCTGTAAATTGGTCTCCAAGAACTCCTATCACTTTAAAATAATTTGCGACAGCAAACATATACTACAAGTTCATATCCACGACGCGCTTAACAGTAGAGAGAGATGCTACAACCAAACAAATCATGACCAAACACATATCATCCAGTCCAGGACTTGCTCACTGCTATTTTGCTTGCAGATTCTGCCTTCAGGTTACAGCAACCAACTGCAAATACAAATACTTGGTTCTCTCAACCGCATAAAAGTGCAAATACAAATCACAATACAAACTGTCCGCAGATAATGCACAATGCACGGCACTCTTCTTTCCGATCCAACTTTTGATTCATATGGGATCCCTATAAGCAGCACATTGGCTCGTTGCGACAAGAACAAAATTCAGAAGTGTGGTACGTGTATCAGTAATTTTAGGAGGAAATTATTGCCGCTTAATTGGGGAAACTGAGCGTGCATGTGGTGTTTCTTGGACTTACTAATTTTCTATCTTGAGTTGGACTTCAAGATGTTTTTATTTTCTTTGAGAAACAGATTGAGACGTTGGCTGTCAGCATTGTGCGTGTTAATTCAAAATGATCCGGTCTCCGGATATCCATTCTGTCACTTTACGAACACTTTGTGGTGTCAGGTTGGTTGCATGCTGGAAGGAAGCATCGTACTTGTTGTTTATTAATATATATATATATATATATATATATGCAAAAACGGGTAGCAATTAGCCTAATCAGTGTCTGTTGGGACGTCAATCCCTGCATAAAAGTGCAGTAGTTTTCTTCAGTGGAATCCTTGTGACATTCCAGTCTTGGTCTCTAATTTGACCAATCAACCAGAGATCTAAATAGTGCAGCATCTACGTACAGAACATGAATAAACCTGATCGATTGCCTTGGGCAAGATAGAGATCTGTGAAGAGGGAGGAAGGAGAGGAGAGGAGAGGAGGGCATACCTCGGCTAGGAGTTGCTGCTGTGGGAGGCGCAGGTGGAGCCGTCGTGTACCTCGCCGGCTCCAACATCCATGCATGGCGTCATCCCACAGCAGGGAGGCGTCGGCGGTCCCTTGTGACCTGCGTTGCGTGAGGAATCCGGCCAAGTTGAATCAGAAAATGGCAATTCAAATTGAATCGAACAACATCCGGGATCTGGCCAAATCGTATCCAACACACACACACACACACGCATGAAGGGAAGGTAGGGCGGAGAGACCTCCATGGCGTCGGTCGGAGCACCATCTCCATATCTCTCCCTCACGCGGGCATACTTAGGAAGACATACGATCGAGGGCGGAGAGACCTCCGGCGGTCGTATGACACGCTCAGGGCGGCGGGCGGGCATGTGCGCGGTGGAGGGGACCGGGGGCGGGCAGCGGCGCGAGACAGGGAGCGGCGGGGTCGCGGCCGCCGGTGTGGCACACGCGGCGGGGGGCATGGGGGCGGATGGACGGAGGAGAGGAGGTGGAAGGGAGGCCGGCGGTGAGTGGGTTGGGAGAGGAGAGGAGGTTGGGGATCTGGATCGGGCTGCATTTTTTTTGAGATAGAGGGGGGTGGGTGGACAGGGACGGTTGGTGGGGATCTGGCCGGGGTGGACACGCTTAGTAGTAGCGTGGGGGTCTCACCTGCGCTACTACTACTTAGTAGTAGTGCCGGTTTTATACCCCTCGCTACTACTATGGCCTATGCCGGGGCATTGTTGGAGACCATTTAGTAGCAGCGCGGGTTTATACCCCTCGCTACTACTATCAACTTAGTAGTAGCGCGGTTTTTATACCCCTCGCTAGTACTAATTAGCAGTAGTGCCCATTTTTAAACCGCGCTACTGATAAACTTCCGTGTATAAGGTTTTTCTTAGTATTGATATAGTGGTGCCCTCCCCCTCGGGCGGTCTCTAGATCGAGGACCCATCCGGTGGCCCTGGCGGTCTAGGGCGTTGATCGGCACTGAGACGGTGTAGTCCAAGATGAATAACTAATTCTCCGTGTTAGTGCATGTCATCGCGAGATGACATATCAAGTCTAGGCCCGTTCTTCGAGATAGTCTATGGGTATCGAGAGGGAATGTGTCCGGTTTGTTCAGGAAGTGCGGGTCCTGTTGCTCCGTTGGCCTAGAAACTTCTCGTGCTCTCAAAGGAGGCCATCGCATGTATATGCTTGGGCCATCCGGTGGCCCCTGCGGTCTAGGAAGTTGACCGGCACCGAGAGACGGGGTAGGCCACGGTCAACAACTGCTGCTTCTCATGTTTATTACTTTACATTCGCTAAAGTTCTCTCTCGGTGCCGGTCTAGGAAGTTGACCGGCACCGAGAGAGGGGGTATGCCATGGTCAACAACTGCTTCTTCTCATGTTTACTAGACCGTTGTAGGCGCGCGTTGCTGCACCCATCTATTTTGGCACTATAATATTATGATGGATGCAACTATATGTAAATGTAGTAGCTTGATGGTGTGATATAACTAAGGGTAATATTTCAATCATGTGATACAATTATCATAGCCATGTTTTTTACCTGGATTTTGAAACCTTAAATTAATATGATTGGGTGTATCTTTGTTATGTTTATTTTGATGCGAGTATGTTAGCTATTGATGTATAAGTTATAAGTTGATTATTAGTTTTTGTAGGATTATGTTAGATGGTAAGAAGGTTGGTACCAGTTTGATTTTGTGGTTCTAAACAACAAAAGAAGGAGGAAACAAGAGAGGCAAAGAAGAAATTGTATGGATTGTTTTTTCAGTAATGTATGGAATACTATAATAGCTGTAGTAAATCGGTCGTAAAAAATTATTCCAACAAAATCGTAACGATGCCCAGCTGGTGAATATCTTAATTGGCAACTCATGTAGCAGAAGACAACCATATGCCGAAGTATATATGCTGTCCGCATTACAGATATAACATAGCTATGCCAACTTCTACTCCTGCTTAGTGAACTTCTGCTTCCGATAGACTGACGGGTGTACCTCCTTCCTACATCCGTCATCATTTTATTTTCAGGTAAGCAAGAGCACTTTTGTTCCCATGGAACATATCGTACAGAATGCTAATCCTGTACGGATATATTCACATGTAACGCTCATTTGTTAGCGACTCATGTGATGATCGACAACTGCTACCTGGATCCATTGACCCCCCCTATAAACATAGAAATGTCATTATTTCTTAAAAGGCACAACAGAAAGCTTTTGCATTTCATGTAAAAGTGACTATCGAATAGATGCAGTGATAAAAAGTACAGAATGTACAAGAAAATTTGTATGGTTGGACACTGTTGTGGCATCTAGAAAATTAGAGGTGGTGCAGGCACATTTCTATGTCTATTTCCTGATATTAAAAATATTATTAATTCATTTATTTCTTTGCAACAACAAAACCACACAAATTCTAAGCTTCCGGATAGTGTTCAGTGCAGCTGTACAAATCAGTTATGTGTGTCAGCGCCATACATCGAGCACCTGTAGCTACTATTGCATATGATGAATCTGCATATATCATACATTTGTAGAAATCTAGGAACATGAGAGAATTAATACACCACTAAGCATTTGAAAGAAATTTCAAAGATAACTGAGCATAGTCATGTTTGAAGCACGAATGCCTTAACATAGCAAGAGATTACAAGGATTAGTGATTACTCTAAGTTAAACTCTGCACTTTAGCAGAGAATACTGCAGCAAACCAACAAGTGATAGCATTACCAATCTGGGCAACTGCCAAATGCGGGGACTGAAACATTATACTCTCAGGCAACAAATCATTGAAGTTCAAAACAGTGTCTCATCTTCCAAATGGTTAGTCCCTAAAACTTCTAATCTAGCAGAACCAGCCAATCCAGCAGAACCGATATCAAATCTGTCAAGATAGAGAACATGCATTAATTTTGTAGTACAGAGAACAGTATCAAAAAGCGAATCTAGAATCATTAGATGAATAATTAGGGGGAATGGGGAGGTATGAACAAGGGACAACAGGAAGAACAATAAAGATGAATTACCGATCTATATTTCTCCTATGGCTGCCAGAGAAGGTTCTGCGTAAGCGAGGGGAGTGAGGAAGGACCAGCAGGACGATGGATATTATATAGACCCCCGTGGACGGGAGGAAGAGGTGAATCGACATTGGTAACTGACCTTCAATTATCGGCCAACGGAGAGTGCGCGCATCGATTGACATTTAGTGGACCCTGATTTACTTCCTCAATCAATCGACGGCGATTCAACTCCAAACAACAATCGATGGTTCGCCGCTCTGCCATTGCTCCATTGAATTCCCGGTGACGCGACCTGACGGACGGTTAGATGCACCTTTCATCGCCCAGCGCCCGGTGGAATCGCTCGACAAGCCGACCCCCCGATGCGAGCCACCAGCGCCCAGCGTCGGCCGCCACGCGAAAGTTGCCCATGGGGGCCGCAATGCGAAACGGTTGCTGAAAGAATCGACAGTTTTTATTTTTATAAGGTAAACCATGTAGGAAGGCTACTAAAGGCCCATCGGGCCGAATTTCACCAGAGACGCCGAAAAAAGCGGCCAGAGCAGCGGCCCTGGACGGTTCGTGCTGGATAATAGCGAACTAAGCCTGATTAGTGCGATTCACAACAAATCTGACGATTGAGAATGCCCCAAGTTGATGATCCGACGGCTGAAAACGCTAATGGTCTAAGAGGGCAGGAAAAGTGCTCAGTTATAATGTATTTACATTATTTTACACTCTTTAAAGTTCACTCTCGGTGCCGGTCTAGGAATTTGACCGGCACCGAGAGAGGGGGTAGGCCACGGTCAACAACTGCTTCTTGTCATGTTTTTCACTTTACACTCTTTAAAGTTCTGTCTCGGTGCTGTTCTAGGAAGTTGACCGGCACCGAGAGAGGGGGTAGGACACGGTCAACAACTGCTTCTTCTCATGTTTTTTACTTTACACTCTTAAAAGTTGAGTTTTCAACAAATCTAACCCAAAAAGCATATATTATATCTATTAGTGCATCAAAAGTGTTTTATAGAAAAAATTCATCAAACGCCATGGAATTTTCAAACTTTGGTCGTAAAAACATATGAAATATCTGATACAAAAAAGAGAGTGCTAAACAAAAACACAAAGAGAAGGAAAACAAAAATTAGAGCAGTTGTTACCGAGGGTTGATTATCGGCTCTCGGTAATGGCCAATTTTTCCGAGAGACCCTCTCGGTAAAGCATCTAACCTAGATCTTAACTGTTCCCCTTTCTTTCTATCTTCATTCTTCTCCTTCTCTGTTTCCTGCGCCACCGCCGCCGCCGCCACCAACTACCGTCCTCTACCGCCACCAATTACCGCCGCTACCCCTCTTCCACCGCCCCCAACTACGGCCACCGCCAACCCCTCCACCACACCAACTGCGGGCACCGCCCCTAAGCTTCATGGCTGGCGGCCGGCACGGCGGTTCTTCGATGCGGCCCAAGGACGGCCGCCGCAGCGGAGCTCCTCCAGTAGCGCAGCAGCTGGAGATGCCCCCAGGTTAGTACAAAACCGGAAAACTTCAGTTTAGGGATCTTAAATTCTCAAAACCAATATCTTATAGCATATTTTGCTTTGGAGGAGTGGCGATTCCACTAGGGGGTTTCAATAGGCTGAAGCCTACCCTCCAAAAATCATATTTCAGCTAAACATGTAACTTGAGAATTATACTGAGGTGTTTAACTTGTAGACTGCAATGAATTTGCTCAGTAGACTTAGAAACTTGATGTTTTGAGCCTATTGTCAGTGTCAAAACCGGTGGATCCCGGGTAGGGGGTCCCGAACTATGCGTCTAGGCGGATGGTAATAGGAGACAAGGGACACGATGTTTTTACCCAGGTTCGGGCCCTCTCGATGGAGGTAAAACCCTACTCCTGCTTGATTGATATTGATGATATGGGTATTACAAGAGTTGATCTACCACGAGATCGAAGAGGCTAAATCCTAGGAGCTAGCCTATGGTATGATTGCTGTATCTTGTAGTTGTCCTACGGACTAAACCCTCTGGTTTATATAGACATCGGAGGGGGCTAGGGTTACATAGAGTCGGTTACAAAGAAGGAGATCTACATATCCGTATTGCCAAGCTTGCCTTCCACGCCAAGGAGAGTCCCATCCGGACACGGGACGAAGTCTTCAATCTTGTATCTTCATAGTCCAACAGTGCGGCTAAAGGATATAGTCCGGCTGTCCGGATACCCCCTGATGTAGGACTCCGTCAGTAGCCCCCGAACCAGGCTTCAATGACGATGAGTTCGGCGCGCAGATTGTCTTCGGCATTGCAAGGCAGGCTCTCCTCCAAACTCTGAGTTCCTGTTAAAATAGTGTCCGGCTTCTCATAAATGTTGCGCTTCTCGGCTTCTGCGCCCAATAATGGCCATCTTCCATGTGTCAAGCGAATGCGAGGAGCCATGGCATTTTTACATTTACCACCCTAGCTATGCGAATGAACTGTCTATTAAAGAGACGAGGATTCTCAGATCCAAACCACACCATCCTCTCTCAGCGAGCATTCATTGGAGCGTGCCCAAAAAAATCCATCCCAACATGGCCGGCCAGCGCAGCTCTTGCCCCGGCAGCCCTAAGCCCGGAGATTGGGAGAGGTATTCCATCCCGCACAGCCAATTAGTGAAGCTGCAGACCCAGGGTTTTCTCCCCCCAGCGTATATGTTCCCGGTCCGAGCCGGGCTCGCCGCCTATAATGGCGGGGAGCAAGCGAGAGCTTTCCCAACCCCTCTATGGGAGAGCGGGTATGCCTAGTCCCTTATTTGTTAAGGGGACTCAGATTTCCAATCCATCCGTTTCTCCGAGGGCTCCTGGATTTCTACGGCCTCCAGTTGCATAACCTCACCCCTGCCTCCATACTGCATATCGCTGGTTTCGTATCCCTTTGCGAACTGTTCTTGGGCTGCGAAGCTCATTTCGCACTGTGGAAGAAGTTGTTCTACCTAGTGCCCTGTACACAGAGGGGATTAATATATCAAGTGGGCGGAGCCAAAGTATGGCGCATCACCGGGACCGGATACCTATCCGGTACCCCGAAGAAGACGTCCGAAGACTGGCCTTCAGAGTGGTTTTATATGGAGCACGTCCCCCTTCCAGATCCTATTCAGATCGGCCTTCCCGAGTTTGATGACGCTCCCCTGAAGAAGCGCCTGAGCTAGCGGCCACGGAGCCCTGAGGAAGAAGATGATAGAGATGTCCTTTACCTGATGGGACAGATAAAGGTATTGGCTAAATCAGGACTGACCATAACCGAGGTTATGTCAATATGCATTATGCGGGGGGTGCAGCCACTTCAATATCGAGGCCACCGCATGTGGGATTTCAACGGGGAAGATGATGCCACCTGCTGCGGCCGCAAGGGGCCGGTTTCGCCTGCTGCATTAGCAAAAATCTTGTACGGTCTGTACAAGGGAGAGGAAGAAGAGTTCCTCCGCATCAAACCACAGGATGGATTCTCCATGTACAACCCTCCGAGCTGGGTAGGCCGCCACTTTTTATGCCCACTAATTCCGTACTTCTGCAGTTTAAATATTTTACCTTGCAATTTCATTCGCAGGAGCCGCGTAAGGCTGTAAGGGGGTCAACAGCCAACCTCCACAACCAGAGGATCCTGAGCGGTTCCTCGAACCCGGCCTCAAAGAGCACCCGGACATATTCGTGGAGCTGATTGATAGGGTATTCTACCAATTGAGCTGCGATGACGCCATGGTGGCTATTATAGCCGACTACCCTGGGCTACTCCCAGCCTCGCAGGAAAATGAGACCAGAGTACCAACCTTTGAAAATGATTTTCTTTTACACCCTCCGCCTACCGTATACAAATGGTGTTTTATAGGCTAGGCCCTCGGGACGCCCTGCCGAGCCCGCGGCGATTCGCCAACAAGGGGCCCCAAAGCCGGACATGATAAAAAGGAAGGCAGTTCGGACGGAGACGCCGGCGCAGAGGTATGATGCAACACCTTACTGCGCAGTTTTCTTTTTTTTAAAACATACTAACACCCGTATTTCCTAGAAGAAAGAATGCTCACCGGACTATATCCGGAAAGGTCGCCGATCACGCTTCTACTAGTCGGGCTCTAGGGCCGGAGACAGAAGCGGAGGCTAACACGAGGCGCGCGCCGGATGCTCCTCCGACAGAGGATGCAGATAAAATGTCCGCCACAAATTCCGAAGTGGAGAGCGCCATGAATCACAGGCGTCGCCAGGCCGTGCTCCGCGACGCTTGTTTCTCCCAAGAGGCTTTTGATGCCTTCAACTCGGGAGACGCGTACCTCCGTGCAGCTCAAAATTGTCTAGCCAAAGCCACGGAGCAGTATGTAAAGGATATACGGGTAAGAAAATTTGATGATTATACGTAGCAGTAGCCCCTGAGACTTGAAATAGTTAGAATAACTGATTTAAGGATCATTTATTTTGCAAGTTCTTACACAGAAGAATAACCAATTGTCTCATGAGCTTGAAGAGTGCAAGGACCAGCTTCAGGCCGCACTTGCCGCAGAAGAGGAGTCCAAGAAGACCCCCGCTGGTAACACATGTTTCAAAGTATGATAGGTACTATATAGAGTGCGGTATGCCTGCAAATCTGACAATAAACATTGCAGATGACGCCGGAGTGAATTCGGATGAGCAACATGTCGTACGCCGGCTAAAGGCCGGCGAGCGCGTGCTTACAAAAGTTAGGCAGGAGAAAAACAATCTCCAGGATGCCAATACCCAGCTGAGCGTGGAACTAAAGGACGTTCGCGCCCAACTATCGGACTCTCTGAAGGAGAATAAGCGGCTTCGATGCGGCATTTTCAGTAAGTGCTTTTGCGAACTTGTTAAAATGAGTTCGGCGAAGAAGCCAACTAACAGAGTAATGTCTGTAGGTGTGCTGACAGGTCGTCCCGCGGATGAGATGCACGGGTCTGCGGGTGATCTTCTACTAGAGCTCTCACAACTGCACGAACAAGTTCGGCAGGTGATGCAAGGCATTGCCCAGGCCTTGTGGCCATCCGTCTCCCTACCCAAAGGCCTTGGAGAGGTTGCGGAGAAGCTCAAGGGAGCACAGCGGCGCTTCCAATTATGAAAGATATCGGCCTGCCGCCAGGTGCCAGGGAAGCCTGGGCCATGGTGAAGACGCGGTATACCAAGGCTGACCCAAACCACATGGCCGAGGTCGGACCTCTGGGGCCTGATGGGAAAGAGATCCCCATTAGCTTAGTGTATGGGCAAGTAGAATTAGCCGCAAAATATTCCCAACAGGATTGTAGGCCGGACAGCCTGCTGGATGGTATAGAAGAGAAATTTAGTCAGTCTAAATGACTATGTAATGAAGGTGACATGTATAATGCCTTCTAGCCGGATTGTAGATCATTTGTCATGGCGGACCTTTTCGCTTCAAACTCGGGACCCGATAGTCCGGAGTGTATCCGAATACCCGCTTAGTTATATAAGATCGGGGAATGCGTGGAAACCAGGCGTAGGGGTCATTAGTGCTTGAACAGACAAGTGCCCAACTAGTTATGTTATATTACATGGGTAGTAAGAAACATCTTCCAGGGAGAATAGTTCCGCTAAGGGTTCCTTTCCCTGGGTACGCATGCCCTAAAGTGCATGTCCGGACTGCGAAAAAGAAATGCAGAAAAAGAAACATCTGGGGGCACATATGGAAAATAAATAGAAATCATCTTTTGTTCACCGACCGAATATTCCCTTAAGAACCCTAGCTTTCGGCTTCACCCAGTCTGAGGTACACATCCGGCTGATCCGGCAGTAACAATCGCAGAGGTGCTCCCCTTAAGCCCTAGCCGAATTAACGGGAACGTAGGGCATAAATACAAGAGCCAGGCAACCCAGCTTGGCCAAAACTTAAGTCATCTCGATGCATATAATGGCGAAGAAAAGGTACATGCGGAAGAATAATGCATGTGCAGGGCATAAAGCCCGGATAAGGAATAATGAGCGCGCATGTGTATTAAGCCCCCAGGTATAATGAGCACGGATAGCGAGTCAATAGTGTGCAGGCAAGGCACGAGTTGGCCCTTGAAGGCCTTGGGAAAGGAGAATGGGAAGAAAGAAAGAAAAAACAGATAATGTGTATGTAAAAAATGGAGAGAGGAAGGAGATGAACATAGAGTCCGGCACTAGGCGTAGAATCTTCGGAGCCTGGCTGCGTTCCATGGGTTCGGCTCAAGTCGATTATCCGATGCATCCCGCAGACGGTACGCTCCGCCGATCAGAACTTGGTCAATAATGAAGGGACCTTCCCATTTGGGCTCGAGCTTGTTCTTTTTCTTCTCCGGCAGGCGTAGAACTACTTCGCCAACGTTATAAGTTTTGGCCCGTACTTCTCTGCTTTGGTATCTTCAAGCCTGTTGCTGATAGAATGCGGAACGGGCTTTGGCCACGTTGCGCTCCTCCTCCAGGGTGCCCAGACTGTCCTGCCGATCGAGCTCGGCTTCCCTTTCTTCGTACATATGCACTCGAGGTGAGTCAAGAGTTATGTCGCAGGGCAGAACCGCCTCAGCGCCGTACACCATAAAGAAGGGTGTGTATCCGGTAGTGCGATTCGGCGTGGTCCGTAGCCCCCAGATTATGGAGTCGAGCTCCTCTACCCAGTGCGTGTTAGATTCCTTTAGGGACCGCACTAATCTGGGTTTGATGCCGCTCATGATAAGACCATTTGCTCGCTCCACTTGACCGTTAGTTTGTGGGTGATAGACAGAAGCATAATCGAGCTTGATGCCCATGTTGCTGGTCCAGAGTTTTAACAGGTTTGGCTTCTATCCATTTGGTGAATTTATGCTGTGGGGGATGCCATAACGGTGTACAACCCCAGATATGAAGTTTATCACCGGTCCAGATTCGGCCGTTTTAACAGGTTTGGCTTCTATCCATTTGGTGAATTTATCCACCATGACCAGTAAGTATTTTTTCTTATGGGTTCCCCCTTTAAGGGGTCCAACCATGTCAAGCCCCCAGACCGGGAAGGGCCAGGTAATGGGGATTATTTGGAGGGCGGTATGTGGCATATGGCTTTGGTTTGAAAAAAGCTGGCAACCGACGCAGCGTTGGACCAGGTCCTGTGCATCTGCCCGGGCCGTTGGCTAATAAAATCCAGTACGGAAGGCCTTGCTTACAAGGGCCCGGGCTGCGGCGTGATGGCCGCCGAGTCCGGCATGGATTTCTACAAGAAGCTTCCGCCCTTCCTCTTCGGAGATGCACCTTTGAAGGACTCCGATAGTGCTTTTCTTGTAAAGCTCTCCCTCATGGACCCTGTAGGATTTAGATCGCCGCACTATGCAGCGTGCCTCATTTTGGTCTTCGGGAAGTTCCTGCCTAGTTAGGTAGGCCAGGAATGGTTCAGTCCACAGGGTGATGATGGCCATTATTACGTGGGCTGAGGGTGTTATTTCGGTGGCAGGGCCTCCGATTATGTCAGAGTTTTCAGTATCGGGCATTGTGGCTGGGTCCGGATTATTGTTACCGGCATCCCCTTGCCATACCACGGAGGGCTTAAACAGCTTCTCCAAGAAGATGTTGGGTGGGACCGCGTCGCGTTTTGCGCCGATGCGGGCGAGGATATCCGTCGCCTGATTGTTTTCCCGAGCTACATGGTGGAATTCAAGCCCCTCGAACCGAGCTGACATCTTGAGTACGGCGTTGTGATAGGCCGCCATTTTCAGATCCTTAGCATCGAAGTCTCCATTTATTTGGGATATTGCAAGGTTCGAATCCCCACGCACCTCCAGGCGTTGAATGCCCATGGAAACTGCCATCCGAAGACCATGTAACAGGGCCTCGTATTCGGATGCGTTGTTGGAGTCTATATACATTATCTGGAGTACGTATTGAACTGTATCTCTGGTTGGGGATATCAGGACGACACCAGCCCCCAGACCAGCCAGCATTTTGGAGCCGTCGAAGTGCATGATCAAATTGGAGTATGCGCCGTACTCATTAGGGAGTTCGGCTTCCGTCCATTGGGCGACAAAGTCAGCCAATACTTGTGACTTAATGGCTCGCCGGGGTTTGTATGTTATGTAGAATGGGAGGAGCTCAATGGCCCATTTGGCAATCCGGCCCGTGGCGTCGCGGTTGTTTATGATATTGTTAAGTGGCACTTCCGAGGCTACTGTGATTGAACACTGTTGAAAGTAGTCTCGCAGCTTCCGGGATGCCATGAATACCGCGTAGGCTATCTTTTGATAATGCGGGTACCGTGATTTGCATGGAGTTAGGAAAGTGGATACATAATATACCGGCTTTTGAAGGGGGTATTTGTGTCCGTCCGTTTCTTGTTCGACGACGAGCATTGCGCTTACAACCTGATGAGTTGCCGCGATGTACAACAGCATTGGTTCGCTGATGTTTGGTGCAACCAGGATTGGGTTGGTTGCCAATATGGCTTTTATTTCTTCCAATCCGGCTGTGGCGGCGTCCGTCCACTCGAAGTGTTCGGTGCGCCAAAGCAGGCGATAAAGAGGTAATGCCTTTTCTCCTAAGCGGGAGATAAAGCGGCTTAGATCCGCCATGCATCCAGTTAATTTCTGGATTTGTTTGAGGTCCATTGGGATAGCCAACTGTGACAGAGCTCAGATTTTGGCCGGATTTGCTTCGATTCCTCTACTGGAGACAATGAAGCCCAGTAGCTTTCCGGCCGGTACGCCGCAAACGCATTTTTTCCGGATTGAGCTTGATGTCGTATGTTCGGAGGTTGTTTAATGTGAGCCTCAAGTCGTCTATTAGAGAGTCGCGTGTTTGGTTTTAACGACCACATCATCTACGTATGCCTCCACTGTTTTGCCGATCTGTTTTTCCAAACATGTCTGAATCATGCGCTGATATGTCGCGCCGGCGTTTTTGAGCCCAAAAGGCATTGTGTTGAAACAGAAGGGGCCGTATGGTGTGACGAATGTCGTTGCGGCTTGGTCGGACTCTGCCATCTTGATTTGGTGGTAGCCGAGTACGTGTCGAGGAAACACAATGAATCGTGTCCTGTGGTAGCATCGATAATTTGGTCGATGCGGGGGAGGAGGAAGGGATCCTTTGGGCAGGCCTTGTTGAGGTCCTTGAAATCGACACATAGGCGGCAGGATTTGTCCTTCTTTGGTACCATCACCAGGTTTGCTAGCCAGTACGGATGTTTTGTTTCTCTAATGAATCCGGCCTCCAATAACTTGGTAGTTCCTCTCCCATAGCTTGTCTCTTGGGTTCGGAGAAACGTCGAAGATCCTGCTTGACCGGCTTGAATCCTTTTAGGATATTAAGGTTGTGTTCGGCTAGCCTGCGTGGGATTCCTGGCATATCTGAGGGATGCCAGGCGAATATGTCCCAATTCCCGCGCAGGAACTCTCGTAGTGCGGCGTCAACGACGGGGTTTAACTGTGCCCCGATGGAGGCTGTTTTTGTAGGGTCCGTTGGGTGGACTTGGAATTTGACTATTTCATCCGCTGGTTTAAAAGAGGTGGACTTGGATCTTTTGTCAAGTAGCACGTCATCCCTATCCATGGTGGCACCTGCAAGGGCTTCGGATAATGCCTCGAGGGCCAATGCGGCTATTTTTTTTTCAACACGGAGTGCTGTGTCCGGACAACTAGCGAGAGTGATGATTCCGTTGGGTCCGAGCATCTTGAGCTTCATGTACCCGTAATGGGGTATAGCTTGGAATATCGTGAACGCCTCCCGCCCTAAAAGGGCGTGGTATCCGCTACTGAACGGGGCCACTTGGAATGTAATTTCTTCGGACCTATAGTTCTCCAGCGTGCCGAATACCACATCTAGTGTGATTTTTCCTGCACAGCGTGCTTCCTGACTTGGGATGATTTCTCTGAAGTTGTGCTGCTTTGGTTAATGTTGCTCCAGTCTATTTCCATTTTTTGAAGGGTTTCCTCATAGATGAGATTTAATCCACTACCGCCGTCCATGAGTACTTTGGTGAGTCGAAAGCCGTCCACAATTGGACTGAGGACCAGTGCAGCTGGTGCCCGGGCTGTTCGGAATTTAGGTTCATCACTCACATTGAAGGTAATAGCCGTGTCACTCCGTGGATTTATAGTTGCCACATGGCAGATTTCGGCAAGGTTGCGGAGGCTTCGTTTGCGCCTATTATTTGATGCGAAGGTCTCAAACACTGTTAATACCGTATTATTATCCCCGGGATGGTGCTCTGTGGCATCTGGGATGAGAAGATCCTCACCACTTTTGGCCACCTGCCGGAGTACCCAACATGCTCTAAGGCTGTGTGTTGGTATGGTATCTGTTGTACTATGAATTTTGCAGGGTCCGTTGAGCCATCCCTCCAATACGGTTCCGCGCCCTGTAGAGGGTTTTTGCTTCTTTGTGATTGGCTCAGGTGTCTTATGATAGTGCACCCTTTTACTTCGGACTGGGTGTATATTTGGAGCCGGATTATCCCAAAATTTTGTTTCGGTTTTCCAGGCGCTTTCCATCAGGATGATTGTTTGGAAGCCCTAGTTGACATGTGGTGTGACCCAGCATGGCAGGCGCAGCATGTGGAGAAGGGAAACGATCGAGCCAAAATGATAGGCCAGGCTCATGTCCACGGGTGCCAGAACCTAACCGCTCTCAAGCAACGCATGGTATGTTGATTAAGATGTTAAATTTTTCGCACGGTGCATCTTGGTTCATTAAACTTGATGGTTAATTTTGTAGGAGGCGAAGGTTGGTTGCCCGGTCCACATCCTGGAAGCCTGGAAAGAAGGCCACAAGGAGAAGGACAGCGCCGAGTTCTGCAGCGAGTCGGCGGAGGAGAAGTGGGAGACCTTCAAAGAGGTCTGCCAGGAGGTGCACGGGCAGGAAGCCGAACCTACGTCCAAGCCCCTTGATCCTGAGCTTCTCATCATTGCTGGCCAGGGGAAGTGCCACGGCCACCACCTCCTTTGCAACGGGGCGATCGACACCTCCTCGCATCGCAAGCTGCACGACATACGCGCGTCGAGCACCAGCTCAACTCCGTCCATACGGAGTCGCCCAACCGCCGCATAACATGAGATAGCGCATCTCAAGGCTAGCATCCTAATCTTTCATTTATGTCCACGCCTTCAAATAGCACCATTCCAACCTATATGAGCCTAATGCCATGTTACATGATTTAATGGCGTAGTGGGCTATTGAAGAGGAGCAAAGGCGGAAGGCTGAGCAGGAGTCAAGAGAAAAGAAACGAGCCGACACTAACAATATGTTGAAGCTGCTTGAGGATCAACTACACGTAGAACATTATCTAAACTAGAGTAGAAGATTCATTACATAGGGACGAACCACCCTCACGTGACTCTACTCTTATAGGTTCTTATGCAATCTCAAAGCAGTGCAAGTGATGCCCCTCCTCCTCCTCTGGAATGTTAACCCGATGGCCTCTCCTCCTCCAGATGATCTATATATGAACAAGTTTACTTCTATTGTGACGTGCACGTGTTTTCCAAGTAGTGACAATATGTATGAATTTGCGACTTGTGTGTGACGTCTACTAGGATAATACATTCGACTTGTGTGTGACAGTATGTGGACTATCCCTAATTATGCATATATATGTGGACTAGATCAAATTATGCCTATATATGATCAAATTATGCCTATATATGTGTGGACTACTCCAAATTGCACTGTATTGTTTTTATCTGCAGGATCAGAAAAGAAATAGCTTAACAGCAGAATGGATGGGAAAGATTTCTGAGAGCAACACTCGGAAAACGACATACTACCGAGAGCACCTCTCGGAAAATTGGTCGTCAGGGAGACACTACTGTTGTTCCACATCTTTTCCGAGAGCGGCTCTTGGAAAACAAGGCGAGCATTGCCGAGAGGAGCTCTCGGCACAGATATGTAAACTGTCAGCTACCATGTGGGCCACGTTGTCCTACTGGTCAGGAGAATTGCCAAGAGCAGCTCTCGGCAAAGATATCGTCATTTTTTTCAAAAATATTTAGCAAATTATTTGGAACTTTTACTAATAAATGTGACCAGTGGGACCACATGTCAGTTAGAAAGAACACACACAAAAAAGAAAATAGGATGTGGCATATACTTTGCCGAGTGTCGTATCGCGGGTCTCGGTTATGTAGGCAGTAATGGACGGAGCCGTCAGTTGCGAACGGGCATGCCACGTGGCTCCTCTTTGCCGTGGGCGGCTCTCGGCATCTGCCGGGTTTGCCGTGCGGTGCCTCTTTGCCGTGAGGCAGTGACGGCAAAGAAGGCAGTTTGCCGTGAAGCTAGGTTTGCTGAGAGTGACTCTCGGCGTTGTTTTCTTTGCCGGGTGTCCGTGTTTTAGCACTCGGCGAAGAGCATGACACCCGGTGTACGTGTAAATTCCAGTAGTGAATGCTACTGACACATACCCAAACCACTCAAAAGACTCATAAATGGCCTCCACAGTATTGCCCTATGCAAGGTAGTAATGAAAAAACAAAAAAATGACATAACGATGAATCCTATACATGTAAGATTACGAGAACCAAGAAATAACCTAGTGACAACTGACAACATGAGAGAAGCCCTTGACACACATACAAACCATATGATAACTAGTGGAGTAACTTAAATATGATGCACTATGCAATTGAGATAGACATTAGGTAGGGGCATTACATCTTGCATAAATTTCTTGCAAATGGGACAGATCTCCTTGCTGAGAGTTGCCGAAAACATCATGACCTGCTTATCATGAGGTGTCTGCCGTGGGAGTAAGTCTGACAATAGAATAGGGGGTATGTATGACCTGCTTATCTTCAGGCCCTTCGCGGAGGAAGTAACAGCCCTACGTCTCGGTGCCCGGATGCTTGGTCGATTGGATTATGCATGAAGTTACAGGGGGTGCGAACCCTTGTCCCCGAGGAGGGGGTGGCTTATATAGAGTGCGACAGGACCCCAGCTAGCCCCCATTACATAGGGTTCAATTTAGATACATTATAACTGAGCACTTTTCCTGTCCTCTTAGACCATTAGCGTTTCCAACCGTAAGATCATCGTTTTGGTACATTTTTGGCCATTGGATTTCCACTTAATCCCGCTTTGACTTGCTATGTTCGCTACAATTGAGAGGTTTCCTTGCTGGGCCGCTATTCTCATGACAATTTTAGCTGCCTGGTTTAAAATTAGGCCTAATGGGCTTCTACGAGTGTCCTCCTGTGCATCCTAGAAAAATATACACTCCTCACACCACCCTCCTTTCGTCTCCATCGTGTGGCGGCTGAAGAGACCTAGGTCAGGTGACGCCGCCGCCACCATGTTCTCCGTCTCGCAGCTCATCTCGTCGTTGTCTTTCTGCGCAAGATTCGTTTTGGTTCCCTTCTAAATCTACTACAAATCTTCGATTCCCCTGCGACCCTTGACTGCATCTTCTTCAAGCTCGACTCCCTGCAACTCTCCCAGCGACTTCGTCTTGCCGCCCTCGGCCTCACCATCATCTGATGCAGGGGAGTGATACCGCCACCTCCATCTCCCCTTTCCCTGCCTCTGAACCCAACTGAGAAGAAACTCATCTCTTCCCCTCTCCAGGTCATCCTCTCTTACCCTCCCGTGGCTCCTCATCCTCCTCCCATGGCCACCAAATTTGGGAAGGATTTTTTATTCATGTTGTTCTTTTTCACCGGGTCACCGGCAAGGTCTTAATCCATGAGTTGTTCGGCTCGCTCTAGAGGTGGGAATGATGTTTCATCACAGATTACACAAGTAAGTGCCGCTTCTTGACTCAGATTGGTTTGGATTTGTGCAGATGGTGGAGGTGGAGGAGAAGTCTGAGTCAGGGCTCTAGGAGGTGGAGGAAGAGATGGTGGTCAGCACCGCTCCTTCGGCTAGGAAAACGTGGGCACTCCGGTTCATGCATATCGACCCAATTGCGGGCTCGATGAGTCACTATTGCCCGAAACCAAGAGGTGGATGGTGCTCATGAGCAAAAGCAGTCACATCATCATCTTCAGGGCTAAGATCAAAGTCCTCCTGCCCTTTGGGCTCTTTGCCATCACGCTCCACTACCTCTCCAGAAACCACAATAATCACATTTATAAATTAATTTTCAGTATTCATCAGATTTGTACAGTATTACTTGCCGTTTTATGTTTAATTATTTTCCCTATTTAGTGTTACTTTTGAATCTTTCCTAGCACAAGCATCCGTTTCTTCTTATAAATTATATGTCACGTTTAGTTGCTGGGGCAAGACTGTTGTGCCTTCTATATCCTCAATTTTCTATCTTCAAATGGTTCATATTAAGCAGATGCACTCAAACATGTAAGTATGTTACCCAGCAATTGTGCTTTATGCTAACATAATTTGAAATGAATCCCTCTGTTCTAGGAGGACAAATTCGAGCTCCATATTACTTGGTCTGCTGCTTCTTCTGGGTTGTTTTCTACCTTCCAGTAGATTCTGTGAAGCTCCAATGGCTAACAAAAAGGTTAGTGCTCATGCACTATTATGCCTCCAGTTAATTATCTTGTGACGCAATTTCATATTTTATGGCCTGATTTCTCTAGGTGGAACTGACCGCTCTACTGTAGTGTGATTGCTCTAGATGGAACTGACTGCTCTATTGCTAGGTCGCCAGTCCGTTCTTGTTTAAGATTATTGACGTGATATTGTGATATTATCCATGAACTAGAAAATGGAGTGAAAACAACTCGAGTTTTCTTTTGTCGTTAAATATCATACAACTTGGTTTTGTTACTACTTTAATCCAATCATATATTTACATCAATTACTATTATTTCAGTGATAAAATAGACGGGCGCAGCAATGCGCGCCATCATGATCTAGTGTACATTAAGACAGGGCGTTACTGGTAACGCTAGCTAAAAGAGCTTTAAATGATCTTAAAGACGGTAGAGTGAATGCCTGACTGTTGCCATCCTGAGTGACTTTAGGTCTTCTGTACTTCGAGTGGTTTCTTGTGCGGTCAAATGGAATTGGGATACCCGAGTGGGGCTGCTGGTGGAGTGGGATGCACTCTGAGGTGATCTCAGTCGGTAGGTGCTGTTGTGCTTTGCATGCCTTTGACTGTAGGGTAGTGTCCTTGGGAAGGGTTTCTAGGTCAGGCCTATTACCCTACCATAGGTACATGTCATCGTCATTAGCACCCGAATGTATCAGGGTCTGAGTGAGGAAGAGGTCGAAGATGATTCCGACCCGGTTTTTGTGCTTCGTGGCATTTTACCTAGGCTGACGAATTACACTGAGACTTCAACTACATTTACAGTCGCCTTGATCCATTCAGATTTGGTCGAATGAACTTATGCCGAACTTGTGCTGGAGCGGTATGAAATATTTGGCGCAATTTGTTATACTGCCGTCCCCGGATCTCACGGGATTTGAAATTTGGGGAAACGCGCGAGGCGGAGGGCACCGCGGTAAAACGGGACGGATTAGGCAGGGGCGCTTTGATCTCCGTGCCGCCTTTTCCGCCATGTGCCGAGCGCGCGACTGTTGCGGGATTTGACATGATCATATGGGCGCACGAGTCAGCCACTCGGAAGAGGGCCTATATAAGGCGTTGCGGCCGATGTATTCTGCACAGTGCTCGCCATTCCCCTTCTTCCTCCTCTGCTTCTACACCGCATTCGCCTCCACTCTCGATGTCGCTGCCCCGTTCATGCGCAGCCCGCAACGATGGTGATGGACAAGACAGCGGCCCTGGAGCGCGCGAAGAAGGCGATGACGGGGGCGAAGGGCAAGAAGATGAGTCGGGGCGATCGTCATCGAGGGCCAGCCTGCCACCCGGCTGGATCCAGGGCGACTGGATCCGTTCCATGATTTCGAAGGATGATCTGGTGGATCTGGCTGAAGGGGGCTTGATTGCCCACAGATCTTGGAGGCAGCCGGGCAACAAGACCGCGCCGTAGCCGCAGGAGGGTGAGTGCATTCTCCTCGCAACCCATGTTGACCGCGGTTTCTCTTTGCCCCCTCATCCATTTTTTAGAGGTTTCCTGAACTTTTTCGGAGCTCAACTTCATCACTTTCCCCCCAACACCATCATATATCTCGCTGCATTTCGGTCTATGTGTGAGAATTTCCTGGGTTGCCGACCGCATTGGGGTCTCTTCAAACACATCTTCACCTGCTGTTCTCAGCCTATGAAAAAGGCTAATCCGAGTGATGAAAGGATGCACGTGATTCAGATATGCGGAGGTCTAGGGATTCAGATGAGGGGCAGGAGTACTTTTCTGGCTATGACTCTTCCCGATTTGGTTAGAGGTAGGCAGTCGACCTGGTTTTACTGTAAGGACCAACCGACTCCTGGGCAGTCGACTGGTCTTCCTCCCTTATCCATGGATCGGGTCCAGCAGCCCTCCTCGTTGGAAGTGACTTCAGTAGAGAAAATAGAGGTGAACATGTTGGTTGAACGAGTAGTCCAATTAGTCCGTGACGGTGTGACCGGCATGGATTTGTTAGAGGTGTTTCTTAGTCGACGCATCCAACCACTCCAGGCCCTCGATCATCCTACGTGGATGTACTCGGGCATTGAGGACACCACTCGAATTCACCCAGAGGAAGTCACCAAGGAGATGGTGGAGCTGTGGTTGCAGGGCATCATTGGAATCAAAGACAACCCCAGGGGGTCCAAGAGAATCCAACCATTCAACTCCTCCAATGAACCAGACAAGGTTTGACTTTCACTACTGAGTGCCTTTTGTTCTGATTTGTAACTGTCCTAGACCCTGACTTAAACTTGCCCAATTCTTTGCTTCGCAGATCTATACTGAGATGTACTCGATGCCCAGTGGAGAGCAAGACCATGATGGAGAAGCGAGCAGCAGTGACAACACCGACTGGAAATCTGATGACGAGGACGGGGAAGAAAGTGAAGACTCAAGCACCGGCGAAGAAGTCACTCCCCACCTTGCTCCGAAAGACGTTCCAAGCAGAAGCATGACCACGCAAGTGTTCATGGCAAAGTGGTTGCGCCAAGTACGCAGTCTTCAAAGCGCACTCGGACATCCCCCCCTGTTCCGACTGAAAAGGCCTCAAAGCAGCCCAAGGTGGCACCTGCAAAGCCCCGGAAAGCCTTGCCTAAGATCAAAGTGGACATCCCCGTCGTTTCTAGGTAATTATTGAGCTTTATCTTTTTGCTTTTGCATAACCTGACCTTCAGCCGACTCACTTTCCTGCCTGCCCGAGTGAATTCTGAAATTTGTAGCGCTGTTACTTCTATGACTTCCATGTACAAGGAAGATGATGACGAGAATATTGAAGACGCGGCCACATCCAAAGCAGGTATGACTCTTGTTATCTTGCTTTTACCCTGCCAATCATGTTCGCGGTCGACTGAACTCCTTGCGGTCGATTCTTTTGAAGCTTCGCATAATGTTATTGAACTTCCAGACGACGATGAAGAAGTGCCACAGAAGCCCACGGGAAGGAGGAGCAGGACCTTGGGCAGGAGGGTGCCAGCCAGCAAGATGCCCCAAATGATGCCACTGTTAGAACCAGTGACCCAGCAGTCCGGAGACCTCAACGAGCTTCTGTTACCTTTGCTGATCCTGTGTCGAGTGTACGCCCTTCGGCATCGACTGTCCAAGTCCCTGTTACGCCTGCACAACTCCATGCCACAGATCCCCAAGCTGTTGCAACTGTTCCTTCAACTTCACTCTTCGCTGTCCATCCTGCCCCAGAGAACCCAGTAAACGCCGCTAAGGAAGCTATGCGCCAGGCGGGCCTTATGATGGAGCAGATGAAGGTGGTGCCTGATACCAGCCAAGCTGCTATGATGCTAGCTCAGCTCTCCAGGCTAACTTCCAGGTTAGTTGACTTCTAACTAATCTTTAGCTTGACGCTTGTTCTGTTAGCATATGCTACTTACAACTGCTGCTTTACTATCCGTAAGATGCCCGTGGATGAGTGTTCTGGAACCATAATGTGCATCTATCAAGAGTCTGCATCTTGCATCTGTACACCCACTAGGTGTTTTCAACTTTTGCTGAGTAATTTTCCAGTTGAGTCGACCATGTCGTGTATAGTGTACCGTTGAATAAGTGGGGGCACGCAGAGTGCACCCACTGGGTGTAGTCCCCGAGACTGCCGTCGAATGTTGATTCGACGGGGGTCTTTATCAAAAATATCTCTTTTCAGCTCTTCCACATGGTTTAGACTAGTCGTACCGAGTAGGATCTGGACCAGTGGGGGCACGCCAAGTGCACCCACTGGGTGTAGTCCCCCAGACCGCGGTCGACTGCAGGCAGTCGGCGGTGTTCTGAGAGTAAGTATTGGCACACTTCTTCTTGTTGTTTTTTTTTGAACCACATCGAGAGGAAAGCAGAACCAGTGGGGGCACGCCAAGTGCACCCTAGGGGCGGGCATAAAAATCGAACAACCGAATACCGAATCGATGTTGAAACCAAAAACACCGAATTTTCGGTTTTTCCTGCAGATATATTAAAATTCGGTTTTTATGCTTAACAAACAAACTTAAATCGGCTAGTTTGGTGTTTAACCGATAACTGAAGCAAACACCAAAGTCCACATATATCCACTAGTACGAGGCTCCCACACGGCCGCACTAATCGCTAAATGCCAACCAAAAGTCGATGGAATTCTAGTACGAGGCTCCCCACATATGCATGTCTCGCCAGTTTGTTTTTGTATTTTATAGAAAAACACGTCTCACGCCAATCGCTGACACCTCACGGCCACACACATTTTTTTGAGGGCATCATCGCCGCGCACGTGTCCAGCCACATAGCATACGAATGGCCTGGCCAACTCGTTGTGATACATGGCCTGTCCAACTAATTGTAAGGCCCAAATGAAACAACTACTACTTCCGTTTCCTGATGAAGTGTGTAGCAGCTGGAGTTTCACTTGTTTAGTCCCACATCGCTTAGCTAATCTGCAAGTGAGGGAGTCCTGGATTAGGGGGTGTTCGGATAGCCGGACTATACCTTCGACTGGACTCCTGGACTATGAAGATACAAGATTGAAGACTTCGTCCCGTGTCCGGAAGGGACTTTCCTTGGCGTGGAAGACAAGCTTGGCGATACGGATATGTAGATCTCCTACCATTGTAACTGACTCTATGTAACCCTAGCCCTCTCCGGTGTCTATATAAACCGGAGGGTTTTAGTCCGTAGGACGAACTACAGAACAACAATCATACCATAGGCTAGCTTCTAGGGTTTAGCCTCCTTGATCTCGTGGTAGATCTACTCTTGTACTACCCATATCATCAATATTAATCAAGCAGGAGTAGGGTTTTACCTCCATCGAGAGGGCCCAAACCTGGGTAAGAACATCATGTCCCTTGTCTCCTGTTACCATCCGCCTAGACGCACAGTTCGGGACCCACTACCCGAGATCCGCCGGTTTTGACACCGACATTGGTGCTTTCATTGAGAGTTCCTCTGTGTCGTCGCTTTTAGGCCCGATGGCTCCTCCTATCATCAGCAGCGATCCGGTCCAGAGTGAGACTTTTCTCCCCGGACAGATCTTCGTATTCGGCGGCTTTGCACTGCGGGCCAATTCGCTTGGCCATCTGGAGCAGATTGAAAGCTACGCCCCTAGCTATCAGGTCAGATTTGGAAGTATGCACTACACGGCTGACATCCACGAGGATTTGATCTTCGACGGATTCGAGCCACAGCCGAGCGTGCCGCACTGTCACGAAGGGCACGATTTAGCTCTGCCACCGAACAGTGCTTTGGAGGCCGCGCCCGCATCGGCCCCGACCCTTAGTTCGGAGCCGATTGCGCCGATCGAGGACAGGTGGCTGGACGCCGCCTCGGAGGCCGAAATCTCTGCGGCGATCGAGCCGAACACCAGCTTTGTCCCTTGTAAAGCCCGTGACTCCAAGGTGCCGGACTCCTGTCCGGACTCCGAGCCCCCCACGCCCCTCCTGATCGAATCCGATTAGGCGCCGATTATGGAGTTCACCGACGCGGACATCTTTCAGCACTTGCCCTTCGGCGATATTCTGAATTCACTGAAGTCTCTCTCTTTATCAGGAGAGCCCTGGACGGACTATGGTCAGCAAGGTTGGGATGCGAATGATGAGGAAATTCAAAACCCACCCACCACCCACTTTGTAGCAACTGTCGATGATTTAACCGGCGTGCTCGACTACGACTCCGAAGACATCGACGGTATGGACGCCGATGCAGGAGACCATCAGGAACCAGCGCCTATAGGGCACTGGAAAGCCACCTCGTCATATGACATATACATGGTGGTCACCCCAAAAGAGGGCGATGGAGATGGAACAGCGGAGGATGACCCCTCCAAGAAATAGCCTAAGCGCCGGCGTCAGCGGCGCCGCTCTAAATCCCGCCAAAGCAAAAACGGTGATTCCGGCACGGGAGATAATAACACTCCGGACAGTGCCGAAGAGCACCCCCTCCAACAAAACTCAGCACATGAGGATGGGGAAGCCAGCCCTCATGAAGGAGCGGCAGACAGAGAGGTCGAGGACGATAATTACATGCCTCCCTCCGAAGACGAGGCAAGCCTCGACGACAACGAATTTGTCGTACCTGAAGATCCCGTCGAACAAGAACGCTTCAAACGCAGGCTTATAGCCACGGCGAGCAGCCTCAAGAAAAAATAGCTACATCTTAGAGCTGATCAAGACTTGCTAGCCGACAAATGGACGGAAGTCCTAGCGGCCGAAGAGTATGAAATTGAACGCCCCTCCAAGAGCTACCCAAAGCGCAAGTTGCTACCCCGATTAGAGGAAGAAGCACCTACATCACCAGCGCATGATGCGGCCGACCGGCCACCACGTGGCCATGACAGAGAGGCCTCTCGGCCCTCCACTCAAGCCGCACCCCGGCGCCGCTTTAAAAATACCAAGGCACGGGGAATGCGCCAGACCTGCGAGATATATTGGAGGATAAGGCAAAGCAAACAAGGTCGATCTACGGATCGCGTGGGCACCCCACGGCACGAGACGGTAATCGTCACGCCGGATACAGTGAATCCGGCCGGGCCAACACAGTAGACAAAGCTCGTTTGAGCTACGTCGGGATATAGCCTAATACAGAGGTGCCGCACACCCACTATGCTTCACAGAGGAAGTAATGGATCATCAATTCCCGGAGGATTTGAAACCCGTAAACATCGAATCATATGACGGCACAACAGATCCTGCGGTATGGATCGAGGATTATCTCCTCCATATCCACATGGCCCGCGGTGATGACTTACACGCCATCAAATACCTCCCACTCAAGCTTAAAGGACCAGCTCGGCATTGGCTTAACAGCTTGCCAGCAGAATCAATTGGTTGTTGGGAGGACCTGGAAGCCGCATTCCTCGACAATTTCCAGGGCACTTATGTGCGACCACTAGACGCGGATGACCTAAGCCACATAATTCAGCAGCCAGAGGAATCGGCCAGGCAATTCTGGACACGGTTCCTAACAAAGAAAAATCAAATCGTCGACTATCCGGACACAGAGGCCCTAGCGGCCTTCAAGCATAATATCCGCGACGAGTGGCTTGCCTGGCACCTTGGATAGGAGAAGCCGAAATCTATGGCAGCCCTCACGACAGTCATGACCCGCTTTTGTGCGGGAGAAGACAGCTGGCTGGATCGTAGCAATAACATAACCAAGAGCCCTGGTAATTCGGATACCAAGGACAACAGTACTAGGTCGCGTCGCAACAAGCATAAGCGTCGCATTAACGGCGACAATGCTGAGGATACGACAGTTAATGCCGGATTCAGAGGCTATAAACCTGGTCAGCGGAAAAAGCCATTCAAGAGAAATAATCCGGGCCCGTCCAGTTTGGACCGAATACTCGACCGCTCATGCCAGATACATGGCACCCCCGAAAAGCCAGTCAATCACACCAATAGGGATTGTTGGTTGTTCAAGCAGGCCGGCAAATTAAATGCCAAAAACAGAGACCAGGGGCTACATAGCAATGACGAGGAGGACCCCGGCCGCCGAACAGTAGTGGACAGAAGGGATTCCCCCCACAAGTGCGGACGGTGAACATGATATACGCGACCCACATCCCCAAGAGGGAGCGGAAGCGTGCGTTAAGGGACGTATACGCGATGGAGCCAGTTGCCCCGAAGTTCAACCCATAGTCCTCCTGCCCGATCACTTTTGATCGAAGGGACCACCCCACTAGCATTCGTCACGGCGCATTCGCCGCACTGGTTCTAGACCCAATTGTTGACAGATTTCACCTCACTAGAGTCCTCATGGACGGCGGCAGCAACCTGAACCTGCTTTATCAGGACACAGTGCGGAAAATGGGCATCGATCCTTCGAGGATTAAACCCACTAAAACGACCTTTAAAGGCGTCATACCATGTGTAGAGGCCAACTGTACAGGCTCAGTCACACTTGAAGTGGTCTTCGGATCTCCAGATAATTTCCAAAGCGAGGAGTTAATCTTCGACATAGTCCCGTTCCGCAGTGGTTATCACGCACTGCTCGGGCGAACCGCATTTGCCAAATTCAATGCGGTACCACATTACGCATACCTCAAGCTCAAGATGCCAGGCCCTCGAGGAGTCATTACGGTCAATGGAAACACCGAACGCTCTCTCCGTACGGAGGAGCAAACGGTGGCTCTCGCAGCGGAAGTACAAAGCAGCCTCTCAAGGAAATTCTCCAGTCCGGCCATTAAATATCCGGACACTGTTAAGCGCGCCCGGAGTAACCTACAACAAGACCGCCTGGAACGTTTCGAGCAGGCGTAGCAATGCGGCCCCAAGCCCAGCCCTCGCAAAATTGCGAAGCCAGTGATGCGCATACATAACTACGCTCTGGAAAAACCATGGGCACAGGGGGAGGGGCACCATCAAGGCACGCCCAAAACACGGCTTAAACCGCACTAGGGGCTGCCGATTCTTCACTTTTATCTTATTTGCAGGACTCCATTCTTTGGAAGGCCTAACCGGCAGTACAATTGCCGCACAAACGATGCAAGAACCAGGGAAGAAGAAAATCACGCCGCACTATGGAACTCTAAGGTGGTCTCTATAACGAGCAGTATACCTGTTTTGCATATCACTCCAAGGCCTGCCCCTAGAAGGGACATGTTAAATAATACCACCGTTTGCTTATCACATCATTTGTATCATTCTGCTTTGATCGCAGCCTTTTTAAATAAACAACGCATAGCTTTTGTCTATTATTGTATTACTCTTTTTTAAGAATATATGTTTATTAATAACATGTCGCACCCGTACACTTTGGTACAGCCAACACACCAGGGGCTTAAGTACCCCACAATACGGTGTGAGAAGTACGAACACTTTCACAAGTGCGGCACCCCGAACTTATAGCATTATATGCATCGGCTCCGAATCATGTCTTGGGTCAAATGTTGGGTTTGCCTGGCTCCTATGTTTTGTTACCTTACGTTCCGTTGTATCAACTAAGCTAGGAGAACTACTGCGATTGTGCCCCAGTTGAGCTGGGCTAAAGCACCTCAGTAGAGAAAGCTAAAACTAACCGTCATGGTAAGGCGAGAGCTGGTCGCTGTTCGAGAGTTTTTCGAGTCCCTAAAGACTTATGCCGCTTAGAGCGAGGAGTCGGCTTTGTCCGGCCTATGCGTGGATAGCGCCCCGAACTCGGTCTTCCGAACACTAGGGGCTTGGCCGAAATTTAAAATTATAGAATTCTATGGCTAAGTGAGAGTGCTCAAGCATTATAGTCTGATTACCTTGTTCGTTGTGTTGAGCGCCTCCCTCGACGGACCCAAGAATGGGAAAAAGAGCGCTCAAGTTTATCCCGAACACCCCAGCACTCGTGGCATGGGGGCAGAAGCCGACGACTCGCCATCTCTCAAAATTTGATAAACGGCCGCACAGAAGGTAATATTTTAAATTCAAAAAGCATTGCTTAGCGCACATGAACAAGTTTTCAGCGCACAGGACAAAATAAACAAGTTTTACTCAAAAATTACATCTTTCGAGCATTCGTCCGCCATAAGGCGGGCGCCCTTCAGAATGCCCTTATAGTACATCTCGGGGTGGCGATACTCCTTGCCCGGCGGCGGCCCGTCATTCACAAGCTTCTCCAAATCCAGCTTGCCCCAGGTCACCTTAGCACGGGCAAGCGCCCTGCGGGCACCTTCGATGCAGACGGAGCGCTTGATGACTTCGAGCCTTGGACAGGCCTCCACCAGCCGCCGCACCAGCCCGAAGTAGCTCCCAGGCAGAGCCTCTCCAGGCCACAGCCGAACTATGAGGCCCTTCATGGCCTGTTTAGCCACCTTGTGGAGCTCGACCAGTTGCTTCAGCTAGTCGCTCAAGGGCACATGGAGTCCGGCCTAAGCATACTCAGACCAGAACACCTTCTCTGTCGAGCTGCCCTCCTCGGCTTGGTAGAATGCGGCGGCATCGGACACGCTGCGGGGCAAATCTGCGAACGCTCCTGGAGAGCTCCGGATTAGGGTAAGTAACAAGTAATTTACATTCACATGCTTGCTTTGCATAAAGAAAGCCTTACCCGCCGCTATCTATTTCATTGCCTCAACCTCCTGAAGGGCCTTCCGGGCTTTGGCCTTGGCAGACTTGGCATTCTCAATGGCCGCCGCGAGCTCGGACTCTCGCGTCTTTGAGTCAAGCTCCAAAATCTCATGTTTTTTCATGAGAGCCTGGAGCTCTTGCCGCACCTCGCCAACCTGCGCCTCATATTTCTTCCGCTCGGTGCGCCCCGTGGCAGTCCTCTTCTTGGCCTCGGACAGCGCTTGCTTAAGGGTCGCCACCTCCGTTGTGGCCCCTACAATAGCCACATTAGTCCTGTCATTTTCTTGCAATTGCACCTTATATATATATATATATTTCAATAGGTATTTCTTACCTTCTTTGTCCTTGAGCTGCTTCTTAGCAAGGCCGAGCTCTTGCTCGGACCGCTCGAGGTTCTGCTTCAGCGTGTCCACCTCTGCAGTCAGCACGGCGGATGCCAGCAGTGAAGCCTGCATACGCATATTAACTTACTTTTGTTAGACTCCTGCGAATTTTATTTGATCCTCTATTCGGCTTTTCTTTCCAAACGCCAAACAGAGCATCAGGGGCTACTGTATATGCGGTAATTTTTTACATACTTTTTACATACCTCAAAGCCTGTCAAAAGGCTGGCACAGGCTTCGGTCAGCCCGCTCTTGGCTGACTGAACTTTCTGAATCACCGCACTCATAATGGTGCGGTGCTCCTTGTCGATGGAGGCGCCTTTAAGCACCTCCAGCAGATTGTCCAGCGCCTCCGGTTGGACGGGGGCCACCGACTCAGTGGGCTTGCTCCTCTTGGAAGGAGGTCGCCCGCTGGACTCTGGAAACTTGTAGGTTCCGGAGCGGTGTCCGGCCTAGGGCCGGACTTGGAGCCCTTAGGGGTTCTATCCCCTTGGCGCCAGGAGTCCGGAAGGTCGCCTTGCGGCGCCTCCAGGAACACCTCCTCCTGGCTCGGAACCTCCTGGGACGCCACCTCGGCGTCATCCGTAGGGTGGAGGGAGGTAGCCGTCGGAAGAGAGTTTACATCCGACGAGTCCAGGGAACCGCTCGATGACACGTCGAGCCGATCTTTGGGGGAACTGCATAATCATGTTCGACGTAAGGAAAAGCCGTGCAGTGAAGGAATAATATGACTTACTCTAGTATCCGGATACTTACGATTTCGCCAGGGGCTTGGCCCTGTGCGGCCACTCCTCTTCGCCGTCGCCGGCGTCGTGGAGTAGTCCGGAAGAAGGGCTTTTCCCTTCTTGGACCCCCCGGCCTCCCCTGTTGGGGCGGCCTTCCTTTTCTTTCCTTCCCCCGCTGGAGGGGGATAGGTCTCTTCTTCCTCCTCCTCGTCTTCACGGGAGGATTGTGTCTCGGAGTCATCGGACGACGAATCTGACACCACCACATGCCGTGCACTCTTTCGAGTCCCCGTTGCTTTCTTCATGGCCTTCTTCTCCGGCACCACATAGGGTGCCAAAACCAGCAGCTTTGCCAATAGAGCATTTGCTGGGTCGTCGGACAGAGGAGCTGGACAGTTGATCTGTTCGGACTTCGCCTACCAATCCTGTCAAAGGTAAGGGAGCTTAGATCCCGCATAGAGTCAAACTATGAAAAGCTAAAATACCCTGTAAAAGGTACAAACGGCTTCCCGCACTAGCGTGACGCTGCGTGCTGAATCCGCGATCCTCGGTAACGGATGCGGGAGCCTCGGCGCCCTTGAATAGCACCTTCCAGGCATCTTCGTACATCGTGTCGAAGAGCCTTCTTAGAGTTTGGTGCTGCGCCAGGTGAACTCCCATAGGTTGAAGGCCCGTTGTTGACACGGGAGGATAAGGCGGATGAGCATAACCTGGACTACGTTGACAAGTTTAAGCTTCTTGTTCACCAGGGTTTGGATGCATGTTTGCAGTCCAGTCACCTCTCCTTTGTTGTCCCACGACAGGCCTGTCTTTTTCCAGGACGTGAGCCGCGTAGGGGGTCCAGATCGGAACTCGGGGGCTGTGACCCATTCAGGGTCACGTGGCTCGATGATGTAGAACCACCCCGATTGCCACCCCTTCAGGGTCTCCACGAAGCAGCCCTCGAGCCATAGGACGTTGGGCATCTTGCCCACCATGGAACCTCCGCACTACGCCTGGTTGTCGCGCACCACCTTTGGCTTGACATTGAAAGTCTTGAGCCATAGGCTGAAATGGGGGCGGATGCAGAGGAAGGCCTCGCACACGACGATAAACGACGAGATATTGATGACAAAGTTTGGGGCCAGATAATGGAAATCTAGGCCGTAGTAGAACATGAGCCCCCGGACGAATGGGTGGAGAGGGAAGCCCAGTCCGCGGAGGAAATTGGGGAGGAACACCACCCTCTCATGGCGCCTTGGGGTGGGGACGAGCTGCCCCTCTTCGGGAAGCAGGTGCACGATGTCGTTAGACAAGTATCGGGCCTTCCTCAGTTTTTTGATGTGTCCCTCCGTGAGGGAGGAGACCATCCACTTGCCTCCCGCTCCGGACATGGCTGGAGAAGGTTGAGGTGGGGAGTGCGGACTTGGGCGCTGGAGCTCGAGTGCGCGGAAATGGATAGGCAACGGAGGCAGAAGGCGTGGATGAGAAAGGTGGATCCTTATCCCCTTATATGGGCGGACGCAACTATGCGTTCCCACCCGCCTGGTAAAACTCGCTTATCTCCCAAGCGCCATAATCAATGGCCGGTTGGGTTACCCATGCCCGTATTGATGAGAATCCCGGAATAAAGGGACACGATCTCTGCTTTGACAAGACGTGCCAAGGAAACCGCCTCGCATAACATGCTGAGGTGGCATAATGAAACAATTCGAATAAAGGCTTGGCCGTGGTGTGATGTCACGCCGCGGAATACGTCCGCAGATTAGATTTTGTAAAAATTATTCTCTCTATGGCAATATGTGGAAACTTATTTTGCAGAGCCAGACACTAACCTTGTGTTCGAAATCTTCTATGAAGTACTTGGAGGAGGAACCCGCCTTGCAATGCCGAAGACAATCTGCGCGGCGGACTCGTCGTCATTGAAGCCTGGTTCAGGGGCTACTAAGGGAGTCCTGGATTAGGGGGTGTTCGGATAGCCGGACTATACCTTGGGGCGGACTCCTGGACTATGAAGATACAAGATTGAGGACTTTGTCCCGTGTCCGGAACGGACTTTCCTTGGCGTGGAAGGCAAGCTTGGCAATACAGATATGTAGATCTTCTACCATTGTAACCGACTCTGTGTAACCCTAGCCCTCTCCGGGGTCTATATAAACCGGAGGATTTTAGTCCGTAGGACGAACAACAGAACAACAATCATACCATAGGCTAGCTTCTAGGGTTTAGCCTCCTTGATCTCGTGGTAGATCTACTCTTGTACTACCCATATCATCAATATTAATCAAGCAGGAGTAGGGTTTTACCTCCATCGAGAGGGCACGAACCTGGGTAAAAACATCGTGTCCCTTGTCTCCTGTTACCATCCGCCTAGACGCACAGTTCGGGACCCCCTACCCGAGATCCGCCGGTTTAGACACCGACAGCAAGGGCGAAGGTGCTCCTCTATATATTTATAAGAGGTCGTGATGTAGACAGAAGAAGCGCTCGCTGTAACTTTCCAGCAACAATGTAACCAATCGGTATAAACTGAAAACTGAGCCGAACTGGTCGGTTAACCAAATTATCGGTTAGTTGTTTTTTATTGTCTTATTCGGTTTTTGGTTTTGCTAACCGAAGTTTGAAAAAAACTGAACAGTATAAACCGAATATCCAGTTTCTACCGAATGCCTAGCCCTAGTGCCCCCACTGGGTGTAGTCCCCGAGACTACTGTTGAATGTTTGATTCGGCAGTAGTCTTTAGATTTTTTTGTGGTCATGATTTGAACTTGTATCTCTTCCGCTCGGAAGCAATTGATCTCTGTCTTAGTCGATTGACATGTCTTATTCATTGACCGCAGAAATCTTGTGACTTTGGGAGACAGTTTGCTGATTTGCGGAAACAACAAATCCAAATCAACCTCGACCTGGGACTGGCCAAGGAGAACTTGAAGGAAGCATAGGATGAAGCCACTGCCATGGGAAGTAATGACTTGTCGACTGTCTGCTTTGTCATCTTTTCTTTTTGTTCATTGAACCGATTGAAACTACTCGAGCAGATGTGCGTAGTGAAAAGAGACAACTCCAGGCTCGTCTGAAGAATGTTATTTCTTTATAGAAAATGAAGCAGGCGCTGGAACAGAAGGACCTTGACCTTGCTGCAGGTCAGAATATGGCGCGGGAAAAAACCGAGCTTGCCGGCAAGAAGCTAGATTCAGTTGGAAAGTTAGAAGAAGAAATCGCCAAACTGAAGACTGCCATCAGTGAGGCCAACAAGGAAGTCGTGCAGCTGAAGAAGGATAAGGTGGCTCTAACCGACAAAGTTGGAGATCTCACTCGGAAGAGGGACGAACTGGAGGCTTATCTGGGAGGACTCGCCAAGAAGTTGTTCCTTATGCTTGAAGGTGTTTTTCCTTGTCCGACTGATTTGCTGCTGTCTACTCGCCATATAGCTGCTGACTTATCGCTTTATTGTGTGTGCAGAATTCTGTAAAAACTTCGAGGAAGAGACTGGGAGAATTGAAACAAGCTTCGACCCCATCCTCTCTCCTATTAAGGATGAAGCTGCCATGAATGTGCTCCGACTAGAGTCTCGCCTAGCCAGCGCCATGGACTAGCTTGCGTGACTGAAGGTGGCGGTGTCGTGGATTGACACAACATGTCAGGACCCCGACTCCAAGTCACATCGATCTAGCCAGTAACACCTCATATCACTTTGCGGCCTCACGCACAGTATTCCCACGGCTGTCGCCTTACCATGGCCTGGGACCGTTTGCGCCTTTTGGCTCACGTATATGATAGTGTCGCTAGCATCCATATGACAGAAAACCTGGGCCGACATGACTAGTCGTGAACCCAAAGTGGCACTAACTTACGGGGACATGCATACATGAATCAACATCGAGCATGTTGGTCAGCAGCGTGTGAATCCGGGCTGTACCACTGGGCTAACAGGACTCTGGGAACCCGGGCTGTAGCAGGCTAGGTAGGACTCCAGATGTCACCGCATGACATTTCCCCGAAGGGACAGACACAGGAACAAAGTGAATCACATGCCGGCCAGTCAAGTGTTCCGGGCAGTAGTGCTGGGCTAGCAGGACTCCGGTGAACCGGGCTGTAGCAGACTACTATAGCTCATGGAAGCACAAGATTGCATTTCCCCACAAGATAGGCTACCAAGTATAAACAACTAGTTTGTCGGATCCCACACATACCAAGCATTTCAATCATACACACAATATGCTCAATATGTGTAAATACAACATGGCATCACAACATAACTCTACGACTCAAGTATTTATTCATTAGGCCCCGAGGAGCGAGATATTACAAACATGGGTCTCATGACCCAACATTCAGAGCATACAAGTCAAAGCACACGCGGAAGCTTAACATGTCTGAGTACAGACATCTACAAATGAAAAGGGCTGAGAAGCCTGACTATCTACCAGATCCTGCCGAGGGCACAAGTTCATAGCTGAGGTAACAAGCTAAACGTCGAAGTCCATGCGGAACTACTAGCGAAACTGAAGTCTCTCTGCAAAACATAAAATAAGCAAACGTGAGTACAAATGTACCCAGCAAGACTTCATTTGAACTATCTACATATGCATCGGTATCAATAAAGGATGGTGGAGTTTAACTACAGCAAGCCAGCTTTGACTCGGTGGCTATCCTGAACTACGACTGCAAGTAACTCTTTTGAGGTGGCACACACGAGTCCACATATTCACCATTTCAATACACCACTATTGATCTGCTCCCGTCTCCCTACGAGAAGGCCATCCATAGCACTCCCGCTTATCTTGCGTATTTTGGAGTATCCACTTTCACTTGTCTATGAACTATGCAAGGGGTCCAAGTTTCCATATCCGAGGAATCCGGCTATTCGAATAGATAATGACAACCCAGCAGGGGTGTACTTCTTCACAAACGCTCTCGCCACTTACCACCAAGTACACGTCATGTACCTTAGCATCCTTCAAGCGGAAGCCTGCCGAGGGAGTCGGCCACGACCTCACTAACCACACAAGTCTCTAGTCCAGGTTTATCGCCTATTCGGGTTCCATCCACAAGGAGATCCGGCTAGGGTGTCGCTCACGGCCCCAAATGATGTGTACAGGGTTCCAAGCCCACCAAATGGGCGGCACTTGGTCTACCCGGCCACGGTGCCTAGTCTGTCCCAAGCCCACCTGTACCGGGTACCACTTGGTAGACTACTAACACTACCTACAAACACCAGAAACTAGTTGCAACTCCTAGACAGAGATCAGGTTGATTAATAAGTCGAGAGAGCTTGGAGCGCCCGGAGCCCAATGTGTGGTAGTAACTGTTCATGGATCACAAACACAGAACTCAGTTCCTGAGGACGGCTGCAATGAGACAACCCACCATGTACTCCTACATGGCCTCTCACCTCTACCTTTACCAAATCGTGTTCACACACTTAGCTCTCAACAGTAGGACATGTTCACCACATTCTAATTCATCCCCGATGAATCAGGCCTGACTCAACTCTAAGCAGTAGCAGGCATGAAAAACAAGCATGAATGAGTAGGCACATTAGGGCTCAAACAACTCCTACTCATGCTAGTGGGTTTCATCTATTTACTATGGCAATGACAGGTCATGCAGAGGAAAGGGGTTCAACTACCGCAACATGTAATAGTTGAATCGTTGTTGTCCTAATGCAGCAAAAGAGAGCAGGAGCGAGAGAGTGGGATTGTATCAGAATGAACATGGGGGTTTTGCCTGCCTGGCACTTCTAAAGATAGTATAGATCTTCATCGGTGTCATCGATCACATCGTCGAAACAATGTCTACTGAGAGAGGACAGTTACCGGCAACACAGAGAAAACACAATCAATGCAATGCAATGTGATGCATGATCATGACATGTCAATATGCTGTGTTTTGAGCTAATGCAACTAGTACCAGGTTAAATGGAGTTGGTTTGAATCCAGGATTCAAATTCAAACTCCACATGTGGTTATTTAAATGCCATTCATCCCATTTGTCCTAAACAGCAGTCATGAATTGTTCTAACATGCATGAAACTAGTACAGATAGATAGATTTGATTTTTCTGATAATTTTTCATATATAATTTGTTTCGTTTGGAGTTACGGTTGAATTTATATGAATTTTAGAAGTTTTGGCTATTTTCTGGAATTTCTTGAATAAACTTAAATCCAGAAAATGCTTTACTACGTCAGCATGACACAGGTGTGACGTCAATAGGTCAACTGGGTCGGCCAGGTCAAACCTAACCTGTGGGACCATACGTCAGTAGCTCAGGCTGGTTTGGGTGGATGATAGGTGGACCGGTCAATGTTGACTTGACCAAAGTCAAATCTGGCACGTGGGGTCCACACGTATTAGTACTAATCTTAACAGAAAATTAGACTAACCTAATTATGCTCGGGGACCCACATGTCATTGACACAGGCAATAACTAAACACGATTAGCACCTAAACTAATCCTGCCACGTCAGCATCGCCGGATTAAGCACCGGTGACCACATCTCGCGGCGGAGGCTCGCCGGAGTTGCTCGGGCTCGCGCTACAGGCGGCGGTTTAGGACGCGGTTGGCCTCTATGGTAAGCTGGAGCTCGCGCGCATCTAATGGAGCAGGCATGGGGGTCTACGGTGTCCTGTGGTGGCGGCAGCAGCAAGCTTGGCGGTGGCCGGAGCTCGGGTGAGCTCGGGGTCGAGGCTACAACGGCCGTGACGATGCGGGGTTAGCACCTATGGCTTCTACGCGGTGCTGCGAATACATTGGGCGCATGCCTCGGACCAAATGGTCATGGAGTGTCGCCGGCGTCGAGCTCTTGCGGCGGGGTGTCTCGGCTCCGGTGGAGGAGGCAGCTAGAGCTCAAAATCGGGCATGGAGTTAGGGGTAAACGAAGCAGGGGCTCACCTGGAGTCGGTAGGGACGCTCAGCAAGCACGGGGAGGACCAGACGGCGGTGTAACGGCGATGGTGATCTAGCGACCGTGCGCGGAGAATACGGGTCGATGGCGAGGCAGCAGGGCGTCCGGCAGTGCGTGGCTCGTCGGGGACGAAGAGGAGGTCGCAGTGGAGCTCCCGGAGTCGACGATGGAGCGAGGGGTGGCCGGTGAGCACGGATGCAGCGAACGGCGGCGGCGACAACAGTCGGTTGCACGCGAGAGAGAGGGTTAGAGGAGGGGGCGAGAGCAGAGAGTAATGTGGAGAGGCAGAGAGGGGTCCAGGGCGGCGACGAGGGAAGGATCATGGCTCCCAGGTGGAAGAAGGAGGTGGCCGAAGCCGCACGCACGCACGCCACGCCTCTCCTCTGCCTACTGGCTGAAGGAAGAAGACAGGCGTGCCCCTGTGGGCTGGGCCCACAGTGTTGGGCCTGGTGGGCTGAGCCAGGTGAGCACTCTCTGTGTGTGTGTGTTTTCTATTTGTTTCCTCTTTTCTAATTTTTGCAGTTTGTTTTTGATTTAGTTTTAACACCAAATCAATTTTAAACTTCATGAAAATAATTGTGTGAACTAAATGGACTTATCCAAAGCCACGCAACAATTTTTTCAGAATTATTGAACATATATTTATGTTATAATAAATATAGATCCAATTCAAATATTTATTGGAGTAATTCAAATGGCCAAAATAAATGTTTCTGAGCTCCTAAAAATATTGGTTTGAATTTTACCTCTTGCCAATATTTTTATAGAATACCAGGGACATTTTCTTGGACTCATTTGAGAAGATTTTAAAGTTGGTTATTTTTGAACTGATTTCTGAGGGTTTCAACAAACCTCAATTCAACTTTCAGAAATTTTAGACATGATGCATAAGTGCAGATGCAACTATTTCACTCAGGTATTCTAGGGCTGTGACAACTCACCCCCACTAAACAAGAATCTCGTCCCGAGATTCAAGACGTGAGGTAAGAAGAAAGGGGGTCACAAAACAAACACAATCTTCTTTGATCCAATTGCCCTTCTCTAAGTTGTTGAGTCATTGCATGTCATTGATCTTGACGTCTTTGATTTCGAGATCTTCATCCAACACGATGACGACGGAAGGAAACTCTAGAGGAAACAATCTTCTCAAAGATCGAACAACTCAGAATCAACTCACGGAATGAGGCATACAAACATCCCTTGAGCTGAGACGCAAAACACGCATCAGATATGATGGATGAGAAACATATGACAAAGGTTCAAGTTGGTAGGCAACACTTCGACGCTTAAGTACATGGTGACGGGGGTTTCAAGTAGCGAGGAATTAAGTTGCCCATGATACCATAACGGGACACCTCGGGGAAGGTGACTCGTTGAATTATTTCTTTAAGTGGCAAGAAGAATTACATTTGACACAGCGATCATTGAAAATCTTTATACCAGCCCAAGGCAATTTGCAATCGATTACTTGAAGGAGTTCGGAAGAATGGCATATTCCAACTAGAATGGATGATGTGGACTACCTTGATGAAGACAACGCAATGGATGATTTTTGCCTATCATCGGAAATGGATGGGACCCATGACAGGACCACTTTTGAAGAAGATCCTGAACAACAATTACTGAGAGGGCAGTCCATGGGAAATTGGCACAATGGTGGTGTAAGCTGTGAACAAGATGCAAATATTGGGAATGTTCCAACCATCATATCTGCCTAAGATTCAGATTTGGTTAGAAATAGGATACTTCAGACCCACATGTCTGAAAAGAAGAGTTGCAACTCAAATCGACGAGATAATGTTGCGAGACTCTCGGGAGACGAACTACAATAGCAAGCTCCAAGACATAAGCTGGTTCTGCTACACACTTGTGAACACACTGTCCTAGACAAGCATGACCACCTGGTAGTCTTATAATAAAACACTACCGAGTTCTGGTTGGGAACCATCATCGAGGATAACCGAATCTTGTACAAATCCATCTGGTACCTTCAGGACTAGCACTTAGAACTTATTATCCTTGAACAAATCAATCAGTGGCTTGGTGTGCTAGGAAATACATATGGGCTGAAGGTTGCAAGTCTTCAAACCATAGAATACTTTGCACATATGCATGTCTGACTTGTGATGGTTCCGAAGGAAGCAAAAACAAGCTTTCTCGAATTTACAGCGGCAACTTTCATCAAATGCACGTGAATTAGAGGAAGTCACTCCTTTCATCCAAACGTATACCTCATGAGCGGAGCATGAAGGCAATGCTTACAAAGTTTCCAATACTAGTGTAATGTTCAACATGAATCATGGGGGAGACAAAATGCTGCTGATGGGCTCAATAGCAACTCATCGGAATTTCCATATCACTGGACTTCCACCATCATGTGAACACGGTGATAGCATTGGTCAGACCAAAATATGCAATGGTGTATGCTCGAGGGATCAACCACGAGTAAGACAACATTACGCACGTCATTGGTTCTGATTTGACTTGATGTTAGCCCATACTCAAGTCAAAGTTTTGACAAGACAATAGATCCAACAACTGATCACGAGGACCAATTGGTGAAGATATCATCTTTCCTCCACACACACACAAACACAAAGATATCCCTTCAGAAAGAACCAAATTCGGCAAAGCTTTTTATCTTCCAACTCTCTAAGTTGTTGTTTAGCTTAACCAAGTAGCTCAGGGGTATCCAACACAGATTCTTGGAGAAGGGGTGGTTTACAAGAAACCAACTTGATCACGAACTCAACATAGCGGTCAGGTGACAACCTGGTAACACTTCCGAGAAGATATTCAGAAAATCACGAACCACCGATATGTTACTAAGCTCGAGAACAATCTTCCTTTTCAGGGCAAGACGATGTGATCAAAAGAGAGAGGGATTGACACAATCCTAACTCATTGATCGAAGAGTGCACCAGAAATAAGGACTAGGTAGCACGATCAATCTTAGGATGATGATTCAATAACCAACATGCTAAGGATGAAATTATTGTCCATTAACTACCAAGCAACAGGGTTGCTAGGAGTATTGATTTCACACATCATAGTTCACTTGTCGGCATTCCGGTTACAACAACACGGGACCGAGGAATGAATAATGATGGCGAGAAGTATCACTGCGTCAAGAATTCATAAGAGGTAGTGCAATGCTCATGACACTCTTGACATAAAGATAGTAACACTCCAAGGTAGAACTGAGCAAAAGCTGGACTGGCATTTGATCTGCAGAACACAACTACTTTGACCCAATCCTGGATATGGATGAGGTACTGGAGTTTGTTTCTCCTAGTCATTCTGAAATAGAATGGCTTAACGGACCACAAGAATAATAAGCATTGATAACACAGATGCACAATACTCATGGCTATCAATTGATAGACGATGGTCGGAATACAAATGAAGAGGGACAACTCAAGGGGACATATATCTTTCTGAGTTGTGGATGCATAGATTAATATGTCGAACCAAGTTCAACAGATTTCTTCCAGATAACCCATGCAGGAAGGTAGAACTGACAGAATCACAATCATGAATGGAAAACTCCTCAAGAGTACTCTGATTGTGATATTTTGGTTCAAAGAACATCTGCCTTAATGGTTCATGGTATTTGGAAGAAGGAAATACCACGGACCTCGAGGACTAATGAAAGGTTACTAATATCCTAAGGGAACTAGCAAACACTTTCGACATGAGATAAGTAGAGTGAATCTTGGGTCAAGAACCCAGGAGTAGAATGCCTACTACTAAATGGCATCACGGGATGCTTTAGAGAATGGTGGCCGGAATCATCACACTGGGAACACAAAACATGGCTAGATTACTAGGTGACTCCCTAAAACACCTAGGGTCATAATACTAGCTCCAACATATATGTCGAGACAACAGAGTACCTCAACTCATTGATTAGTGTGTTATTCTGACCAAAAGGACATGGAAATGGAAAGAAAGGGTCTGCAAATGCATCAGATTGTTTAGAAACCTGGGATTGCTCGGACAGCATAACGACTGTAAATGCTCAAAATGATTTGAGACATCCTGCAAAATGGTGGCATAACAACTCAACATCACAATATCAAAGTTCTGAGGCCAGCTATGAACATATGGAAGTGGTAGGAACTGAACTGAGGCTTGAACTCAACAATCCTAGACAACTACGGTTTAGTAACACGTCATCCTGAGAGATAGAAGAGAAGCCTAGTTCTTAACCCCGTAGAAAAGATAAGATGACTCAGATCAGAAGGTCATGAGGATAAGAAGTAAAAAGAGCCTTACGTTCCCTTCCACAATCAATTCCTTTATATAATTAAAGCATTTCTAGAAACGACTTCGACCAGCTTGGCTTGGTAATCCTACAGGCAGTCAGGCTCTGATACCAAAGCTGTCAGGACCCCGATTCCAAGTCACATCGATCTAGCCGGTAACACCTCATATCACTTTGCGGCCTCACGCACGGTATTCCCACGGGTGTCGCCTTACCATGGCCCGGGACCATTTGCACCTTTTGGCTCACGTATATGTTAGTGTCGCTAGCATCCATATGACAGAGAAACCGAGCCGACATGACTAGTCGTGAACCCAAAGTGGCACTAACTTATGGGGACAGGCATACATGAATCAACATAGAGCATGTCGGTCAGCAGCGTGTGAATCCGGGCTGTAGCACTAGGCTAACAGGACTCCGGGAACCCGGGCTGTAGCAGGCTAGGCAGGACTCCGGATGTCACCGCGTGACATTTCCCCGAAGGGACAGACACAGGAATGAAGTGAATCAAATGCCGGCCAGTCAAGTGTTTCGGGCAGTAGTGCTGGGCTAGCAGGACTCCGGTGAACCGGGCTGTAGTGGACTACTATGGCTCATGGAAGCACAAGACTACATTTCCCCACAAGATAGGCTACCAAGGATAAACAACTAGGTCGTCGGATCCCAAACATACCAAGCATTTCAATCATACACACAATATGCTCAATATGTGTAAATACAACATGGCATCACAACATAACTCTACGACTCAAGTATTTATTCATTAGGCTACGAGGAGCGAGATATTACAAACATGGGTCTCATGACCCAACATTCAGAGCATACAAGTCAAAGCACACGCGGAAGCTTAACATGTCTGAGTACAGACATCTACAAATGAAAAGGGCTGAGAAGCCTGACTATCTACCAGATCCTGCCGAGGGAACATGTTCATAGCTGAGGTAACAAGCTAAACGTCGAAGTCCACGCGGAACTACTAGCGAGACTTAAGTCTCTCTGCAAAACATAAAATAAGCAAACGTGAGTACAAATGTACCCATCAAGACTTACATTAGAACTATATACATATGCATCGGTAACAATAAAGGGTGGTGGAGTTTAACTGCAGCAAGCCAGCTTTGACTCGGTGGCTATCCTGAACTACGACTACAAGGAACTCTTTTGAGGTGGCACACACGAGTCCACATATTCACCATTTCAATACACCACTATGGATCTGCTCCCGTCTCCCTATGAGAACGCCACCCATAGCACTCCCGCTTATCTTGTGCATTTTAGAGTATCCACATTCACTTGTCTATGAACTATGCAAGGGGTCCAAGTTTCCATATCCGAGGAATCCGGCTATTCGAATAGATAATGATAACCCTACAGGGGTGTACTCCTTCACACACGCTCTCGCCACTTACCACCATGTACACGTCATGTACCTCGGCAACCTTCAAGCGGAACCCTGGCGAGGGAGTCGGCCATGACCTGACTAACCACACAAGTCTCTAGTCCAGGTTTATCGCCTATTCGGGTTCCATCCACAAGGAGATCCGGCCGGGGTGTCGCTCACGGCCCCAAACGATGTGTACAGGGTTCCAAGCCCACCAAACAGGCGGCGCTTGGTCTACCCGACCACGGTGCCTAGTCTGTCCCAAGCCCACCTGTACCGGGTACCACTTGGTAGACTACTAACACTACCTACAAACACCAAAAACTAGTTGCAACTCCTGGACAGAGATCAGGTTGATTAATAAGTCGAGAGAGCTTGGAGCGCCCGAAGCCCAATGTGTGGTAGTAACTGTTCATGGATCACAAACACATAACTCAGTTCTTGAGGACGGCTGCAATGAGACAACCCACCATGTACTCCTACATGGCCTCTCACCGCTACCTTTACAAAATCGTGTTCACACACTTAGCTCTCAACAGTAGGACATGTTCACCACATTCCAATTCAACCCCGATGAATCAGACCTGACTCAACTCTAAGCAGTAGCAGGCATGACAAACAAGCATGAATGAGTAGGCACATCAGGGCTCAAACAACTCCTACTCATGCTAGTGGGTTTCATCTATTTACTGTGGCAATGACAGGTCATGCAGAGGAAAGGGGTTCAACTACCGCAACATGTAATAGTTGAATCGTTGTTGTCTTAATGCAGCAAAGGAGAGAAGGAGCAAGAGAGTGGGATTGTATCGGAATGAACATGGGGGTTTTGCTTGCCTGGCACTTCTGAAGATAGTATAGCTCTTCATCGGTGTCATCGATCACATCGTCGAAACAACGTCTACTGAGAGGGGACAGTTACCGGCAACACAGAGAAAACACAATCAATGCAATACACAATATGATGCATGATCATGACATGTCAATATGTTGTGTTTTGAGCTAATGCAACTAGTACCAGGTTAAATGGAGTTGGTTTGAATCCAGGATTCAAATTCAAACTCCACATGTGGTTATTTAAATTTACATTCATCCAATTTGTCCTAAACAGTAGTCATAAATTGTTCTGACATGCATGAAACCAGTACAGATAGATAGATTGGATTTTTCTAATAATTTTTCATATATAATTTGTTTCATTTGGAGTTACGGTTGAATTTATATGAATTTTAGAAGTTTTGGCTATTTTCTGGAATTTCCTGAATAAACTTAAATCCAGAAAATGCTTTACTGCGTCAGCATGACACAGGTGTGATGTCAGCAGGTCAACTGGGTCGGCTAGGTCAAACCTGACCTGTGTGACCCATACGTCAGTGGCCCAGGCTGGTTTGGGTGGATGACAGGTGGGGCCGGTCAACGTTGACTTGACACAGGCAATTAGTACATATTATGCTCGGGGACCACACATATTAGTACTAATCTTAACAGAAAATTAGACTAACCTAATTATGCTCGGGGACCCACATGTCATTGACACAGGCCATAACTAACGCGATTAGCACCTAAACTAATCCTGCCATGTCAGCATCGCCGAATTAAGCACCGGCGACGACATCTCGCGGCGGAGGCTCGTCGGAGTTGCTCGGGCTTGCACTACAGGCAGCGGTTTGTGACGCGGTTGGCCTCTACGGTTAGCTGGAGCTCGCGCGCATCTAATGGAGCAGGCATGGGGGCCTACGGTGTCCTGTGGTGGCGGCAGCAGCAAGCTTGGCGGTGGCCGGAGCTCGGGTGAGCTCGGGGTCGAGGCTACAACGGCCGTGGCGATGCGGGGTTAGCACCTATGGCTTCTACGCGATGCGACGAATACATTGGACGCATGCCTGGGAACAAATGGTCACCAGAGTGTGGCCGGCGTCGAGCTCGTGTGGCGGTGCGTCTCGGCTCCGGTGGAGGAGGCAGCTAGAGCTCGAAATCGGGCATGGAGTTAGGGGTAAACGAAGCAGGGGCTCACATGTAGTCGGTAGGGAGGCTCTGAAGGAAATATGCCCTAGAGGCAATAATAAATTTATTATTTTTTTCCTTATATCATGATAAATGTTTATTATCCATGCTAGGATTGAATTAACCGGAAACATAATACATGTGTGAATACATAGACAAACAGAGTGTCACTAGTATGCCTCTACTTGACTAGCTCGTTAATCAAAGATGGTTATGTTTCCTGACCATGAACAAAAGAGTTGTTATTTGATTAATGGGATCACATGATTAGGAGAATGATGTGATTGACATGACCCATTCCATTAGCTTAGCACCCGATCGTTTAGTATGTTGCTATTGCTTTCTTCATGACTTATACATGTTCCTATGACTATGAGATTATGCAACTCCCGTTTGCCGGAGGAACACTTTGTGTGCTACCAAACATCACAACGTAACTGGGTGATTATAAAGGTGCTCTACAGGTGTCTCCAAAGGTACATGTTGGGTTGGCGTATTTCGAGATTAGGATTTGTCACTCCAATTGTCGGAGAGGTATCTCTGGGCCTCTCGGTAATGCACATGACTTAAGCCTTGCAAGCAATGAAAATAATGAGTTAGCTGCGAGATGATGTATTACGGAACGAGTAAAGAGACTTTCCGGTAATGAGATTGAACTAGGTATTGAGATACCGACGATCGAATCTCGGGCAAGTAACATACCGATGACAAAGGGAACAACATATGTTGTTATGCGGTCTGACCGATAAAGATCTTCGTAGAATATGTGGGAGCCAATATGAGCATCCAGGTTCCGCTATTGGTTATTGACCGGAGACGTGTCTCGGTCATGTCTGCATTGTTCTCGAACCCGTAGGGTCCGCACACTTAACGTTACAATGACAGTTTCATTATGAGTTTATATGTTTTGATGTACCGAAGGTTGTTCGGAGTCCCGGATGTGATCACGGACAAGACGAGGAGTCTCGAAATGGTCGAGACATAAAGATTGATATCTCGGACGACTATATTCAGACACCGGAAGTGTTCTGAGTGATTTCGGAGAAAACCGGAGTCCCGGAGGGTTACCGGAACTCCCCCCCCCCCCGGGAGAAGTATTGGCCTAATGGGCCTTAGTGGAGAGAGAGAGGGGCGGCCAGGGTGGGCCGTGCACCCCCTCCCCTCTGGTCCGAATTGGACTAGGAGAGGGGGGTGGCGCCCCCCTTTCCTTCTCCCTCTCCCCCTTCCTTTCCCCCTCCTAGTAGGAGTAGGAAAGAGGGGAGTCCTACTCCTACTAGGAGGAGGACTCCTCCTCCTGGCGCACCCTGCTAGGGCCGGCCGGCCTCCCCCTTGCTCCTTTATATACGGGGGCAGGGGGCACCTCTAGACACACAAGTTGATCTTCGTGATCGTTCTCTTAGCCGTGTGCGGTGCCCCCCTCCACCATAATCCTCGATAATATTTTAGCGGTGCTTAGGCGAAGCCCTGCGACGGTAGAACATCAAGATCGTCACCACGCCGTCATGCTGACAGAACTCAACCCGACACTTTGCTGGATTGGAGTCCAGGGATCGTCATCGAGCTGAACGTGTGCTAGAACTCAGAGGTGCCGTAGATTCGGTGCCTGATCGGTTGGGGCATGAAGACGCACGACTACATCAACCGCGTTGTCATAACGCTTCCGCTATCGATCTACAAGGGTACGTAGACAACACTCTCCCCTCTCGTTGCTATGCATCACCATGATCTTGCGTGTGCGTAGGAATTTTTTTGAAATTACTACGTTCCCCAACAGTGGCATCCGAGCATGGTTTTATGTGTTGATGTTATATGCACGAGTAGAACACAAGTGAGTTGTGGGCGATATAAGTCATACAGCTTACCAGCATGTCATACTTTGGTTCGGCGGTATTGTTGGATGAAGCGGCCCGGACCGACATTACGCGTACGCTTACGCGAGACTGGTTCTACCGACGTGCTTTGCACACAGGTGGCTGGCGGGTCTCAGTTTCTCCAACTTTAGTTGAACCGAGTGTGGCTACGCCCGGTCCTTGCGAAGGTTAAAACAGCACCAACTTGACAAACTATCGTTGTGGTTTTGATGCGTAGGTAAGATTGGTTCCTGCTCAGCCCATAGCAGCCACGTAAAACTTGCAACAACAAAGTAGATGACATCTAACTTGTTTTTGCAGGGCATGTTGTGATGTGATATGGTCAAGGCATGATGCTAAATTTTATTATATGAGATGATCATGTTTTGTAACCGAGTTATCGGCAACTGGCAGGAGCCAAATGGTTGTCGCTTTATTGTATGCAATGCAATCGCCTTGTAATGCTTTACTTTATCACTAAGAGGTAGCGATAGTCATAGAAGCATAAGTTTGGCGAGACGACAACGATGCTACGATGGAGATCAAGGTGTCGCGCCGGTGACGATGGTGATCATGACGATGCTTCGGAGATGGAGATCACAAGCACAAGATGATGATGGCCATATCATATCACTTATATTGATTTCATGTGATGTTTATCTTTTATGCATCTTATCTTGCTTTGATTGACGGTAGCATTATGAGATGATCTCTCACTAAATTTCAAGATAAAAGTGTTCTCCATGAGTATGCACCGTTGCCAAAGTTCGTCGTGCCCAGACACCACGTGATGATCGGGTGTGATAAGCTCTACGTCCATCTACAACGGGTGCAAGCCAATTTTGCACACGCAGAATACTCAGGTTAAACTTGACGAGCCTAGCATATGCAGATATGGCCTCGGAACACTGAGACCGAAAGGTCGAGCGTGAATCATATAGTAGATATTATCAACATAGTGATGTTCACCATTGAAAGCTACTCCATTTCACGTGATGATCGGTTATGGTTTAGTTGATTTGGATCACGTGATCACTTAGATGATTAGAGGGATGTCTTTCTAAGTGGGAGTTCTTAAGTAATATGATTAATTGAACTTTAATTTATCATGAACTTAGTCCTGGTAGTATTAGCACATATATGTTGTAGATCAATAGCTCGCGATGTTGCTCCTTGTTTTATTTTTGATATGTTCCTAGAGAAAACTAAGTTGAAAAAAAATGTTAGTAGCAATGATACGGATTGGATCCGTGATCTGAGGTTTATCCTCATTGCTGCACAGAAACATTATGTCCTTGATGCACCGCTAGGTGACAGACCTATTGCAGGAGTAGATGCAGACGTTATGAATGTTTGGCTAGCTCAATATGATGACTACTTGATAGTTTAGTGCACCATGCTTAACGGCTTAGAATCGGCACTTCAAAGACGTTTTGAACGTCATGGACCATATGAGATGTTCCAGAAGTTGAAGTTAATATTTCAAGCAAATACCCGATTTGAGAGATATGAAGTCTCCAACAAGTTCTATAGCTAAAAGATGGAGGAGAATAGCTCAAGCAGTGAGCATGTGCTCAGATTGTCTGGGTACTACAATCGCTTGAATCAAGTGGGAGTTAATCTTCCAGATAAAATAGTGATTGACAGAATTCTCTAGTCACTATCACCAAGTTAGTAGAACTTCATGATGAACTATAATATGCAAGGGATGACGAATGTAATTCCCAAGCTCTTTGTGATGCTAAAATCGACGAAGGTAGAAATCAAGAGAAACATCAAGTGTTGATGGTAGACAAGACCACTAGTTTCAAGAAAAGGGCAAAGGGAAGAAGGGGAACTTCAAGAAGAACGGCAAGAAAGTTGCTGATCAAGTGAAGAAGCCCAAGTCTGGTCCTAAGCCTGAGACTAAGTGATTCTACTGCAAAGGAACTGGTCACTGGAAGCGGAACTACCCCAAGAATTTGGCGGATAAGAAAGGATGGCAAAGTGAACAAAGGTATATTAGATATACATGTTATTGATGTATAATTTACTAGTGTTTATAGCAACACCTCAGTATTTGATACTAGTTCAGTTGCTATGATTAGTAACTTGAAACGGGAGTTGGAGAATAAACAGAGACTAGTTAAGGGTGAAGTGACGTTGTGTGTTGGAAGTGGTTCCAAGATTGATATGATCATCATCGCACACTCCCTATACTTTCAGGACTTGTGTTGAACCTAAATAAGTGTTATTTGGTGTTTGCGTTGAGCATGAATATGATTTGATCATGTTTATTGCAATACGGTTATTCATTTAAGTTAGAGAATAATTGTTGTTCTGCTTTCATGAATAAAACCTTATATGGTTACACACCCAATGAAAATAGTTCATTGGATCTCGATCGTAGTGATACACATTTTCATAATATTGAAGCCAAAAGATGCAAAGTTAATAATGATAGTGCAACTTATTTGTGGCACTGCCGTTTAGGTCATATTGGTGTAAACCGCATGAAGAAACTCCATGCTAATGGGCTTTTGGAATCACTTGATTATGAATCACTTGATGCTTGTGAACCATGCCTCATGGGCAAGATGACTAAGACTCCATTCTCCGGAACAATGGAGCGAGCAACTGACTTATTGGAAATAATACATACTGATGTATGCGATTCGATGAGTGTTAAGGCTCACGGCGGGTATCGTTATTTTCTGACCTTCACAGATGATTTGAGCAGATATGGGTATATCCACTTGATAAAACATAAGTCTGAAATATTTGAAAAGTTAAAAGAATTTCAGAGTGAAGTGGAAAATCATCGTGACAAGAAAATAAAGTTTCTACGGTCAGATCGCGGAGACGAATATTTGAGTTACGAGTTTGGTCTTCAATTAAAACAATGTGGAATAGTTTCACAAACTCATGCCACCTGGAACACCACAGCATAATGGTGTGTCCGAACGTCATAACTGTACTTTATTGGATATAGTGCAATCTATGATGTTTCTTACCGATTTACCACTATCGTCTCAGGGACATGCATTAGAGACAGTTGCATTCACGTTAAAAGGGGCACCATCTAAGTCCGTTGAGACGACACAATATGAACTGTGGTTTGGCAAGAAACCAAAGTTGTCGTTTCTTAAAGTTTGGGGTTGTGATGCTTATGTGAAAAAGTTTCATCCTGATAAGCTCATACCCAAATCGGAGAAATGTGTCTTCATAGGATACCCAAAGGAGACAGTTGGGTACACCTTCTATCACAGATCCGAAGGCAAGACATTTGTTGCTAAGAATGGATCCTTTCTAGAGAAGGAGTTTCTCTCGAAAGAAGTGAGTGGGAGGAAAGTAGAACTTGATGAGGTAACTGTACCTGCTCCCTTATTGGAAAGTAGTACATCGCAGAAACCGGTTTCTGTGACACCTACACCAATTAGTGAGGAAGCTAATGATAATGATCATGAAACTTCAGAACAAGTCACTAATGAACCTCGTAGATCAACCAGAGTAAGATCCGCACCAGAGTGGTACGGTAATCCTGTTCTGGAAGTCATGCTACTAGATCATGGCGAACCTACGAACTATGAAGAAGCGATGGTGAACCCAGATTCCGCAAAATGGCCTGAAGCCATGAAACCTGAGATGGGATCCATGTATGAAAACAAAGTATGGACTTTGGTTGACTTGCCCGATGATCGGCAAGCAATTGAGAATAAATGGATCTTCAAGAAGAAGACTGACGCTGACGGTAATGTTACTATCTACAAAGCTCGACTTGTTGCAAAAGGTTTTCGACAAGTTCAAGCGATTGACTACGATGAGACCTTCTCACCCGTAGCGATGCTTAAGTCTGTCCGAATCATGTTAGCAATTGCCGCATTTTATGATTGTGAAATTTGGCAGATGGATGTCAAAACTGCATTCCTGAATGGATTTCTGGAAGAAGAGTTGTATATGATGCAGCCAGAAGGTTTTGTCGATCCAAAGGGAGCTAACAAAGTGTGCAAGCTCCAGTGATCCATTTATGGACTGGTGCAAGCCTCTCGGAGTTGGAATAAACGCTTTGATAATGTAATCAAAGCATTTGGTTTTATACAGACTTTTGGAGAAGCCTATATTTACAAGAAAGTGAGTGGGAGCACTACAGCATTTCTGATAAGTATATGTGAATGACATATTGTTGATCAAAAATAATGTAGAATTATTCTGCAAAGCATAAAGGAGTGTTTGATAGAAGTTTTTTCAAAGAAAGACCTCAGCGAAGCTGCTTACATATTAAGCATCAAGATCTATAGAGATAGATCAAGGCGCCTGTTAAGTTTTTTCAATGAGTACATACCTTGATAATATTTTGAAGTAGTTCAAAATGGAACAGTCAAAGAAAGAGTTCTTGGCTGTGTTACAAGGTGTGAAATTGAGTAAGACTCAAAGCCCGACCACGGCAGAAGATAGAGAGAGAATGAAAGTCATTCCCTATGCCTCAGCCATAGGTTCTATAAAGTATGCCATGCTGTGTACCAGATCTATTGTATACCCTACACCGTGTTAAGCAAGGGAGTACAATAGTGATCTAAGAGTAGATCACTAGACAGCGGTCAAAATTATCCTTAGTGGAATAAGGAAATATTTCTCGATTATGGAGGTGACAAAAGGTTCTTCGTAAAAAGTTACGTCGATGCATGTTTTGACACAGATCTGGATGACTCTAAGTCTCGATCTAGATACATATTGAAAGTGGGAGCAATTAGCTAGAGTAGCTTTGTGTAGAGCATTGTAGACATAGAATTCGCAAAATACTTACGGATCTGTATGTGACAGACCCGTTGACTAAAATTATCTCATAAGCAAAACATGATCACATCTTAGTACTCTTTGGGTGTTAATCACATAGGCGATGTGAACTAGATTACTAACTCTAGTAAACCCTTTGGGTGTAGGTCACATGACGATGTGAACTATGGGTGTTAATCACATGGTGATGTGAACTATTAGTGTCGAATCACATGCCGATGTGAACTAGATTATTGACTCTAGTGCAAGTGGGAGACTGAAGGAAATATGCCCTAGAGGCAAAAATAAATTTATTATTTATTTCCTTATATCATGATAAATGTTTATTATTCATGCTAGAATTGTATTAACCGGAAACATAATACATGTGTGAATACATAGACAAACAGAGTGTCACTAGTATGCCTCTACTTGACTAGCTCATTAATCAAAGATGGTTATGTTTCCTGACCATGAACAAAAGAGTTGTTATTTGATTAACAGGATCACATCATTAGGAGAATGATGTGATTGACATGACCCATTCCATTAGCTTAGCACCCGATGGTTTAGTATGTTGCTATTGCTTTCTTCACGACTTATACATGTTCCTATGACTATGAGATTATGCAACTCCTGTTTGCCGGAGGAACACTTTGTGTGGTACCAAACATCACAACGTAATTGGGTGATTATAAAGGTGCTCTATAGGTGTCTCAAAAGGTACATGTTTGGTTGGCGTATTTCGAGATTAGGATTTGTCACCCCGATTGTCGCAGAGGTATCTCTGGGCCCTCTCGATAATGCACATCACTTAATCCTTGCAAGCAATGCAACTAATGAGTTAGTTGCGAGATGATGTATTACGGAACGAGTAAAGAGACTTGTCGGTAACGAGATTGAACTAGGTATTGAGATACCGACGATCGAATCTCGGGCAAGTAACATACCGATGACAAAGGGAAAACGTATGTTGTTATGCGGTCTGACCGATAAAGATCTTCGTAGAATATGTGGGAGCCAATATGAGCATCCAGGTTCCGCTATTGGTTATTGACCGGAGACGTGTCTCGGTCATGTCTGCATTGTTCTCAAACCCGTAGGGTCCGCACGCTTAACGTTACGATGATAGTTTCATTATGAGTTTATATGTTTTGATGTACCGAAGGTTTTTCGGAATCCCGGATGTGATCACGGACATGACGAGGAGTCTCAAAATGGTCGAGACATAAAGATTGATATATTGGACGACTATATTCGGACACAGGAAGTGTTCTGA